>NW_009934011.1:201378-279494 GCF_000696875.1 Nestor notabilis | reverse complement strand
TGGGGAAGTCTGAGCCAAACCCTCCTCCTGAAAATGAGGAGAAGTGGCTATACTTGTTAGGCTGCTTTTCAGGAAAGGAGCCACATACATCCTTTGATTTTCAGTCACCTGCCCACTTTTTTAAGAATGCTTTTATCAATTGACTTTTTGGGAACTGGTTAGCATTTGCCTGAGTATCTACAATGAAGAGAAATATTTAACCCCAATGTAAGTTAATTGTACATAGCCCATGTACTCTGACATGCAGTATGCAGATTAATAGATTCAAATAACTTGAGAAAGGCCCTGGAAACACAGTCCACAGGATGGCTGTCAGATGTTGTCTAAGAAATTGAATTATCAGCTGGCACATCCATTTATCTACAAACCTATCTTGTTTCTGTAAAATTCAGGTTCTATCTAGAAGTAACTGAATAGCAAAGATTTTTTAACAATTGATCCTCTATGACATTTTCCATTCAATTCTCATTCCTTGATAAAGACGTGTGGACCATAGGGCAAAGGATCTTCTGCAAAGCAGCAAGGCATTGCAACCAGCAAAGGCCCTCCTGCCTCCTAGGCATCCTGGCTCTGCAAGTCATGGTGAATAAATGATGCTGGCTGGGACATGTCTGCTTTTAATAGCAGGTTTTTTAGTGTGGAAAAGAAAAAACCCTGTCTCACTGAAAGTTTACAGTTGTGAAGCTGGAGTTACTTTATTGGCCAAAATGAAACACTCTTAGCGAAAATCGGGCAGATCAGATTTAAGCATGAGCACGATGTTACATCTCGCACTGTAGAACAGGTCTGGGATACAGTGTTTTGGGTTTGTGTGACAAGGTTTTGGTAACGGAGGGGCTACAGGAGTGGCTTCTGTGAGAGGATGCTAGAAGCAACCAGAGGGGAGGAGGTAGATCAGGAGTAAAGTTGAGCCTGCGAAGAAGGGAGGGGTGGGGGGAAGGTGTTTTAAGATGTGGTTTTATTTCTCATTACCCTACTCTGATTTGATGGGTAAGAAATTAAACCAAATACCCTAAGTCAAGTCTGGTTTGCCTGGGACAGTAACTGGTGAGTGATCTCTCCATGTCCTCATCTCAACCCACCAGCCTTTCATGATATTTTGTCTCCCTTGTTCAGCTGAGGAGGGCAGTGACAGAGCAGTGTTGGTGGGCACCTGGCATACAGACAGGTCAACCCACCACATACAGAGACTGCCACCCATTCACTTCCAATAAAATCTTTTGTCCTAGATTTTTTCTTGGACAGGAGATTTTCCTTGCTCCAAGTCAGAAACTATCACACCTCCAGAACTGTGGCAGGAAGGGAACGATGAAGGTTCACAGCTGCTTCTGTGACCCCCCACTTCCCTGCACACGTAGGGAACACATCTCGCACCATTTGGCCCAACTGCATGCACTAGAGCTCAAAAAATACATGAGAAACGTCACATAGACCAAAGCAGAGGTGTGACCTAAATTCTGTGTTGTGCACCAGCCATCCCCTTCTTTTAAATTGCTCACCATATCCAAGGCAGCCACAGGAAAGAGAAATCTCTGCAATAAACAAAAACGTTATTGAGAGTTAATTTCTGCAAGGACACTAGCAGGATGTTTTAAGGTAACATGTAGGTTTTGTTTTCCCAGCTATATAACCCACGAGTGCTATGGGGGCCTGGACCCAGAGCCATAGGGATATTAAGGTGCCTAATTCTGCTAGAAGAGTCCCTTTCTAGCTTATCAGTGAAATTGGTTCTTCCCTTCTCAGCTCCTTTGTGAATGTTGACCAAAGGTATCAATCATCCTGAGAAAGAGATTTTGGGTCCTGTGGGAGGCTTTCCAGTGCCTTGGATGGGAACAGGACTGAACCCCCATTGCCTTTTTAAGAAGGTAATTTGAGGCCATTACCAGCCAAGGGAGGAGGAAGGAGGTCTTCTAGCAGGGCATGAAACCTTCCCCCTTCAGCCCCATGCTCACCACTGCCCTTAGATTTTAGGGCCTTTTCATTCTGGTAAGTATATTTTATGAACCTGATGCACACTTAGCTAGAACAATCCCACACTGGGATCTAATTTCAGACCTACAAAGGTTGATTTATCCTTTTTCAGGCTATGTACTCATTTGAACTAAAATTACCCTGCTGCCAGCCTCCTTGATAGCAATTACATCTAAGAGAGAGAACCACTGAACTTCATGTATTGGTAATGGTCTTTCCATCTATATTTTTCCTTGGGGATAAAGTTGTATGGGAAAATTAGACACATTAGCCTAGGAAAAATAGTGAACAAAAATACATATTTTATACTTTTTAAAAGTATCCTCATGCTACCAATTAGAAACATTATTTAATGCAGGTATTTTAGCACTATGCATTATGGTGCCAGTCTGTATATAAAGCAGAACAAAACCGTGTTTGATAGTTATTTAAGGGCATCCTAAATACACTCAAGAATAGTACATTTTAATTTTCAATAATGCCAGTAGACTCAAGCATTCAGATTTTAGCATAACCAGCAGGAAAACTGTTTGATGTTTTAATTATGTCCCAGAAAATGCTGAATGTGTTATAAAAGAAATCTGGAGAGGGGAGGGGGGGGGAAAAAAAGGGATTTTATTACTGCTCAAGAGGAAGGACGTTTTACAACATAACATTAAAAATGTAAAATGGAATAAAAAAGAATCTGGATAGTCAAAAGTTTGTCTGCAACAAAGTAGGCCAGAGAAGCAAAATAATATGTCTGTTAGAAGCAGTCGGCAGTGAGAAGTGGAAGAGAGCATTTACATAGAGAGAGGGCTGAAGTGAAGGAAGAGCCTTAAAATAACCCCAAAGTCTTTTAAATTATGTTTAAGACTAGCCAGAACCCGGTAACTGTTCCCAACAAGGTGTCTCGGAGGATTTCAGAGTTCCTGATTAATGTGGTGACCTACTGCTCTCTGATGCAATGCGTTTAAACCCCAGCTGGGTATTCGCAGTCGGGATGAGGCTGTTGGGACTTCCTGGGGCTCTATCCTGCTGGCACCAGGGTCAGGCTCCGCAGCAAGACTCAGGAAAGGTGTCCCCAAGGGAGGGGAAAACGAGAACCTGAATCGTTGGGGATGAATTGAACCAGATGTACAACGCTCCAGCAATTCAAGCAGCAATAGGAAGTAGTGAGGGGAGGGTTGGGAGAGGGGGGGAAATTGCTGAGGTTTAACTCTTCCTTCCCTTAGCAGGTGTGGGAAGAGGATGAGGGGGGATGCTGCCACATCCCATGGTGCTGC
Organism: Nestor notabilis; assembly: GCF_000696875.1. NCBI lineage: Eukaryota > Metazoa > Chordata > Aves > Psittaciformes > Psittacidae > Nestor > Nestor notabilis. The sequence continues at coordinate 276,258 of NW_009934011.1, read as the reverse complement.
CCAGTATCCCCAGTGCAGGGACCGATGTGGGGTGCTGAAGCCACAGCGGGATGGGTCTGGTTGGTGGGAGAGCAGAGGCAAAACCTCTCCTCCACTCATCATGCCCATGCCAAGCTCAGGACACATTGCCATTCCTTGCACACACATATATACACGATTTCACTCCTTCCTGGCACTTGACTCTTTCCATCCTACTATTGTGAGCTACCTTAAGAAAGTGACATCTTCAATTTGGTTCAGATACATAATTTATGTTGTGTCGATAAATTTTTTTCTCTTAAAGCAGGCTCTCAAAAAACTATCCCAAGAAATATTCACCTCAGATTTTTTAGAACATCAGTAACATTAGATTTGTATATGTGCATTTATACTCACACACATATACAATAAATCTGAAAGGTGGGTCCATGGTTGCACTGGATATACCCATCTTAGTGTCATTAATACTTTAAAAAAGCCAGCACGAAGATTTCCGTGGCTATGGCTTGTTAAAAAAAAACATAACCCTTTATTGATAAAATCATAAAGTATGTATCTAAATAGACAAATAAAAAAAGGCTTTTGTTGGTGATGTCAAAATGATGAAAGTCAGATGTCAGTGAGACAATGTTGTGAATTGTCCTTCAGCAGTACGGTATTTCAGAATGTCCAGTGTCACACCTGGCTATTATAATATATGTTTCTTATTTACCATTTCATCTCTTAGAGCTTCTGTGCTTTGTTATTTGATACCTTGACTGTTTGCTTAAACTCTGTATGCAAATACGAAGCTCAAATACAAAGCTGGAGTATTAAGATTAAAGAAGAACTGAGATTCCAAGATTAAAAAGTGAGATAAATGTCTCTTGTAAATATATATTGTTAATCTGATTTTTGGAGGCTATTTGGCAATGATTCATAAAAAAAAAAAAATATAATAAAATCAGCACTGTAAATGATCTAAAATGCTTCAAAAAGCATGCATAGTAGAAAAACCTTCCTATAGCTGTAAATGAACCGCACAGTGATGCCCGCCACAAGTTATCGTTAGAGGAGCAGCTAAGCCCAAAATGATTCCATTTGAATCCTTTTCCCTTATTGCACCCTATTCTCTTGTATATATTTTTTTATCTGATTATAGTCTGAGCAATCTACAGAGGGTTTTTATTCCCAGTAACAATTCAGTCAGTGGAAGCATGAGGGAGGTGGATGCTCTTCTCCAAGGCCAGGCAGATGCTCTGTGCCCAGGCGCAGTCTCTCCTGGTCCCTTTCCCGATGCAGAGCTGTTTCTCGGGCTGCCTGGAGACACGAACACCTTTAGACCGCAGCTCTCAGGTACCAAAATAGTCCCACGGCATTCGAAATACAGGCTACTGGCTTCTCCTCCCCACCCTCTCATCCCTCCTGCATCAGAAGTGGAACTTGTTACCAAGATAGCAGCTGGCATTGTTATTCGAGACTGTAAACTTTCACCTTTTGAATAGTATTTCTGTGTCTGTGTGAAGGCTGGAAGTCTGAGAGTTCAGGGAGAAAAAAACCTGCTTGACAAGCAAAGCTTTTTCTTTAAAAGGGAAAAAGAAGAGGGGGAAAAAAAATGCTCCAAACTCGTGGGAATAGGTGAAAGTGACAGACGCTAGAGACAAAGATGAGAAGTGATCCTGAATGTGCCGGCATCGGAGGCTGCTGGGAGACCGACCGGCAGTGCTAACCCTGGCAGCTCACCCTGGAGAGGATGCAATCAAAAACCTGTCAGCTGGCACTGGGAGGTGGGAGGCTTCAGCCAGAGAGTAGGAGGGGTGAGGAGGGATGCTTTAGATGTAATTGCTTCCTACGGCCTTTTTTGCTTATTTCCATTGTTTGCACTTGTTTCTGGTCATGGCTGGAGGGGAGGCAGCGTTCCCCCCACTGTCTACAGACAGGTTCCTTGGGCAGAGCCCTTAGCTGCTGCCTGGGCAGGTAGAAACAGGCAGGGCTGCAGGCAGGGGGTCCTTGCCTCCCTTCCTGATGCTGAGCAACCCCCACCTGCTGTGAAAGCAGCTACAAATCACTGGTCACTTACAGGCTGTTCCTCTCTTTCTGTGTTTTTCACCTTTTTTGATTTGTGGACCATGAAGTGTTTTCCAGAGGAGTGTGTCCCTTTTGAAATGCACATTCTTAAAGTGCTGGACAGCATAAATGGACTTGTTTTTCTTAGCCACCTTTCACAGACAACTTAGAAGTAGACCACAGAGCTCCCCAGAGATCTGCAGACCTCCAGGTTGAAAACTAGCACTCTAATATCAATCCTTTCAGCTGTCCAGTTCAGGAAATGTGATTATTTTGCAACTGAAGGAACAGAGACAAAGAAAGGTGATGCCAAAAAGCAGGAATTTTGAAAGCACTGCTCTGATTTAGGAACACAGCAACCACTGGAAGCAAGGGCTGGCTTTCCTACACATCTTTCAGATGCTATTGAAATAATTCCCAAAGCATGCCCCTTTCATTGGGTGTCTAAATTCACATCCATAGGTGCTAAGTGCTGACAAATCCCTCTGACCTCAGAGCCATGCATGCTGTGCCCACCACCTATGAAAATCACACTGGTTTGATCCGTGTCTTTTTAGATAGCTCTATTTGAAGGACTGGGCCATGGAAGGAGTCAGTGTCAGGTTTTGGAGGAGATACCAAGTTTTTAGAGCTAATTGCTGTCCATAAGCACTAGGAGCACGTCTCTACCTAACTCTCGTGGGATTCCTATCCCTTAAAGGGGAGCACACTTTGATTCCTGCAAGTACATTCAGATGACAATTGGCATCCACAGATTTGTAGATTTTTGAGGCCAGGAGTACATGCTTTTTTCATCAATGTTCCCCTACATTCAGCCCAGTAACTTGCATCTGACTAGAGCATAGCTTTTGTTTGATTAAAGCACGTCTGCCAGAAAAGCATTCAGACCTGATTTAAAGACATCAGGAAAGAGAGAATCCACCTCTTCCCTTGGTGGTTTATTCTACTGGTTAATCACCCTCAGTGTTAAATATTTGTGCCATTCTTGCTAGATTAAAGAGCATTTCAGTACGTGGCATTCCTATGAGATAATGCTTGCAATGAAGTAACCTTTTAATCTTCTTTTTGATAAATTAAACAGTGTGAGATCTTTAGGTTTCTCACTGTCAAACATTATCTACAGTCAGTAAATCATTTCTGTGACTCTTTTCTGAGCCTCCTCCAGTTTTGTAATGCCCTTTTTTAACATGACAACAGGATGCCATAGTCTAGCATATGCTTGCCTGGGCTGTATTCTCTAGCCTGCTTGTTCTCCTCTTTGCTATGAGAGTGAGAAACATCCCACCTCACTTTAGCCAAACTAGAAGTTTTGGCATCTAAAAGCCAGTCATGCAATTTCATCTCATCTTCCAGGCTCCCTCCATAGTCAGTGGAGGTAGTTGGCATTTCTGGAGGGCATGCTTTCCCATTTATGTAATTTTGCTATGGGGCATTATCAAGACGCTTTCTCTTAGAACTCTTCTCACCTTGCCAGGAGTCTCAGTGTGTTGCAAGTGCAACCCCTACATCTGCAGCACCCTCTTTTGTCCGTCTGTCAGGTTCTCTGTTCTCCAGTCCCTGTAACCAGTGAAGACTTTGAGAAAACAGTTCAGAAACATTTCCAATGAGGTGAAATTTTCCAAAAACAATTTGCAGAGGTGTTCTGATAGGGGCATAATTTTTACTGAGACTAATTCATACACATGAAGCTGTTGATGTTTGCTAACTGAATCCATTGAAGAGAACACCAGCTAGTTACAGAACAGCACTACTCAGTGATAAATTTTGTTAAAGAAAAATCATGTTCAGTGATGACTCTCTGCTGACAATTGTCTTTTGGAGATCTGCTGAGTAGCCAGCTCTTCACCCATTCATCCTGTGCCTTATTAGTCTTGCAAGTACCTATTTTTCCATTGAAATAGTATGTGAATGAAACTTAACAGCAATTCCATAATTATCTTGGTTAAGAAATGCACTATAAAGTACCTCTAATCTTCATTTGCATTTTTCTGTCTTTTTTTTCTTATTCCTTTCAACTTAATTTTTGATTGATTGGCTCTTTTGAGCCAACTACATATGTCACTTGCTTGGGCTCTCCTGTTTGTACCATTGGTACAGCTGTAGGTATCTAGTGACCACTGCCTTTTATGGCTGTAATTATTAACTTCTGGCAGACAGGAATGATGTACTGAATTTGTACCTTTCTCATTAAAGGAATTACCCTCTATTCTTCTTTTTCTCTCTCTTTGTCTTATATTGTTGAGAAATCCAAGTAATGCTTTATTTACCACTGCATGAGACCTCCGGCATATGCCTCCCAAACTGAGGACCCCCTAACAGTGCAGTTCTTCCTCTTGATGTGTCCCAGACAGGTCTTAAGGAGTAACACATCCTGTTTTCTGGTTTGATTTAGTGGTCTACAAAGTCTCCTACCACTGCCACCTCCCGAGCTTTCTGAGTCAGCTCAGTGATTGAAGAGACACTCAAAGTCCTGTGCTTCACTCTAGGCTCTCAATAGCTAGAAAACCAGATAATGGCACTTTTAATGTTTGTACCTCATCTCTTTTACCCCGTCTGTTGTTCCTGAACAGAATGAGATGGCTCCAGGAAACAGTACCACAAAGTTAGCAGCATGAAGTGGCTGATGATGGTGATGTGGTGTCATTTCCAGAAAGTCTTCTGCTGCTGGTACCTCGTGAAGCATCTTGACAGCATAATGGCATCCCACAGCTCTTTGTGCATCTTCAGGTAAGTACACAGTGTACCTACAGGGTAGCCAAATCATAGGATCAGAGGAGTTAAAGACAGGCAAGATCTGTCAGATCACAGAGCACATGCCCCTTCCAGTGAGTGCTGTCGTCCCTGATACAGCACGCGTCAGATCTCAAGCAGGTACTACAACTGATCTCAGCCAAAAGGCCAAAGGGAGTTTGATGCATTTTTTTGTATTTGAAACTTAATATTCACAATGGTTCAGAAAGGCCTCTCTTATGTGCTGGTGAATGGAAAGCTGAGCCCAGCACTTGAGTCTGGTTGCTGTCCTGACCTGACTGGTGGTGAGTCTGGTTTTGCTCCCAAAGCAGAGAAAATGTCTCAAAGCAGCCCCCTTCATCCACCTTTCCCCCAGACTGAGACATGTTGGATATTAATAAAGTGAGCCATCCCTACTCTTCCAGAAAGGTGTTTTTTCTGAAACAGCCTTTAGACAATGCAGGGACAAGTGGAGCCCCAACACCAGCTAGAGGAAAGAACACAATAACACCAAGGACTGTGAAACGTATGACACAAAGTCACACTGATCAAAGCCAAGTACTTTAATAGCTTAGAGGCAAAAAAACCCCCAAGCTCTGTTGTTGGTTAGGTTTTTTTCAAGATGACAACAACGTAGAAATTTGGCATCTCCTTTGCTGGTGTCTGGGACACAGAAGGGGAATGGGAAGGATGATGAATGCCATGATGATGAGGACAAGCCTCTGAATAGGAGGGAACAGGATGTGGACCCAGAGCTAAAAAGAAAAAGGAATGGAAAGAAGCAGAATTTACAAGGCTTAGGGGGTGTGAGAAAGGCCAGATGAGAGTGTGCCCAGGGCTGTGGACAAGAGATGGGAGCTGGGAGGAGCAGATAACTGCAACAGAAACAGGAGTGGGGGTCAGGGAGTGTGGGTATGGCTACAACTACAGAAAACATTTGAGAAAGGTTGGTGAGGAAGAATCAGAAGGAAAAAGGCAGTTATGTATGTGCATAGTAAAATGTTAGGAGCGGAGCAGAGGGGCTGGCAGGGTGGAGGTTAAATAGGGGGACTGGAAAGGTGCAGTCACATCCATGTGAACTAAGCCACAGCTCACCTCTGTATGCCTCCTGTTACACCGTTTGGTGAGAGCACAGCCCTCCACAAGGGTACGTAAGGGGTGATGCCCAAAGACCCATTTATCTGGGCTGGGGTTCAGTGGAGGGAAATTTGGAAGCTCTTTTCTTCTAGCCTGAACTACATTGAGCTGAGTAACCCATGGATATGGAGGTTCAAGCAGACTTCTCTATAGCTGTGTTAGGCCTGACTGTTTCTCCCTTTTGCACCATGTTATTTAGTGTACAAATCCATTAGCATTGCTCTTTCTTGTTGCATTGAAGAAACTGCAGTCTATCACTTGAACTATTCACATGGCATTTTATCCTTTCTTTGGAAGTCAATCTTGTTTTCAATCAAAGACCTCTTGACAAAAGGAAATAGGAGCAAGAACTTGAGATGGCATAATGCAGCAAAGTGCTTTCTGTACACCTGCATAATATGATTCAGTCTGCCTTTACTTTCAAAATTATGCTGAAAGATTTCTCTTGTTTATGTTTTTTTTGTGTGTGCCCTGACCCATTGCTCATTTAACCTTGAGGTTCCCTTCATTCCTCCTTCCCCCCTCTGCTTCCCTCGTCTACACCTCCAGCAGTTATTATTCTCTTTGTTGGTTTGCAGTTTCTATAATTGTGTTGCTTCAGTCAACATTCAAGCATTTATTTAGTCTTTTTTTCATACCAAGGAGGCTGAATGCAACAGCCAGGTCTGTGTAAGCATTTTAGATGAATTGTAGAACAGAATCTAGCGTCTCATTTTTAGGACATCTTTAAGGCCAGTGATGAAAGGATTTAGGCTGGTTCAGGATTTTTTATGTAATGAATGAAAGGGCATATTTCAGGGAAAAAGTGTGTAAAAATCAAAGGTATGATGGGAATGACGGTGCAGAACTGGAGTTCCTGTGCTAGTCCTTGTCCTAGCAAGGTCTGTAGCTCATTTTGGTTGAGTCACATTGTCCTCTGAGAAAGTGCTGAACAGATTCCCTGTGGGAGGCTGAGAGAAACAGGAATTATTTTCTTTCTATGAAAAGGTAGCTCTTACAGCTCCCACAGGGCAGGTGGAAATTGTGCTCTATTATTGAGACCCACATCCTTAGGATGTTCCTGTTACAGATCTTGCTTTGGGTTTCACTGAGGAACATGCTGAGGATAGTTGCCATGTCCCAGTCATCTCCTCTCTTTTTCACACTGTGTGGGGTCCTTTGTTTGTTTCCCAGCATGGCTGGCATATCTGCAATCACTTTTTGCTTTCTCAAACCACTTTGTGATTATTTATTTGCCATCTCCTGTATAAGCTTCAAATCTTAGGCCTGATGCAAAGCATGTTTGACTTCATCAGGGATCTGTCTGCTGTGATGAAGTAGGTTTTTGTAGGCTGGTTTCCAAGATGACCTAAGAGGCAAAAGGTGGAGAGGCAGTCTGAGGGCAACTCCAGCAGTGAGTGTGTCTTTCCTGGCAGAAAGGTCCCTTAAATCCTCTGATCTTTGCTTCCCAACCACATAAATGTGCATCCGTTTCCAGGAGGGTTGCTAATATTTGTTAATACTGGTATATTTTTTTGAGACAGGCCTTCTCAGTGAAAGCCTACTAATGAAAATCTACTTCATTTACCTTTACTCTGCAAGTCAGCAATATTTTAGACTTCAGTTTCAGTGGCCCTTGGGCTGGTGGTTTTGAATTTGGACCTTATCACCATGTAAAAGCCATCCCCTTTTCTCAAAAGAAGAGAATGATAAAATTTAATCTCTTCCTTCTTGTCTAGGTATAGGCATCACCTTGGCATGAAATCTTTATTGTTAATTATGTGACGTAATTGTTTCCTGCCAATGAAAGAAGGAGGCATTAGTCAATTTTGTCTGGACTTCGATGTGGCCAATCCTTCTAGCGACTTCACCTCAGCCTCACTGGGAGATGTAAAAAAGTCTTAACTGGTATGAGCCAGGCAAGACCTTCATATGCATGGTATTGTATGGGCCAGCCTATTTAGTGAGTACATGTCTTGGAAGATGGTGTACCCTTGCAGTCTGTTAAGCAGGAGGGGTTGTGAGCAATCCAGCTGGAGAAAAGCACTTCTAAAGCAGAAATTAGGTTGGCAAGGATGGTGAGGGGCTTAAAAGCATGTTAGAAATACTGATCCCTGCATTGTTTAGGAGTCTGATGTAGCTTTAAATATTGCAAAATTAGTAGAGAACTAGAGCTGTGGTGCTGGCAGTTAATAGGCTTTCCCACCTCATGGCAAATGGTACCCCCCTACCTTTTACCCTCTATTCCCTTGTTTTATAATTAACGCTGCTTCTTCTCAGTAAGAAGTTGTAAATTATGATGAGTTGTGTTTAGCTGTCAGCGGGTAGTGTCTCTTCATCATTCACCAGGTCAAAAAGAAGAAAGGTTACACAATATTCATCAGCTGCAACCTGCGGTTTCAATGCTAAAAATCTAAGTACCAACTTCTCCTAGTATGTCCAAAACATTAAAAAGCATCTGCTTTTTAAACAGGACATTTCTAGAGCTGCCATATGAATAGACAGAAAATAAGCTCAACCTTGTCAGAAGTATTTATAGCTGATTTTACTTGCCAGCAGAGCAATTCTGAATGATCACCTTTTTGATACCACACACAATGTTTAAATGTGGTCTCCCAAATATTTTTTGCCCAGTAATGTTGTTCCAAGCAAGTAGCTTCAAATGTCCTAGCATTCATTGCTGCCCCTGTGCTGGCATCCTAGGACTGCTGAAGCCTAGGTTACACTGGATGGATCCCATGTTTAGGATGGAAACCTCAAATGACCTACAATTTTCAGTATCCCTGATGATGAATCCTGCTTCCATTCACACAGTTGCCAGGGTCAAGCCTGTTCAGTCACAGCTATTGGCAATCCTGTAGATGATTCATAAACCCTGCTCACCCTCTTGATGACTGTCATAATCTGTGCTCCATATTTAATCTCAGATGGCAATTTGTGGCAGGAATCATTATTTTCACAGCCAGAAAGAATGAGAAGTTGGTAATTGTGTCCACTAAAAATCCCAAGTGACTTATGATTTATGGAACATTATTTATTCTCCACCACTTGTGTGTATATTCCTGTTTAGTATAGCCTGCAGTTTTATAGACACTTTTTCTACCTCAGAGATGTTTGCATTTTGATAGTGAAACCATCATACCAAATAGTCATTGGTACAAACACGCTATTTCTAGTACTGCATAGTCCCCTACAGTCTGTAATAGTTGCTATGTAAGTGAATCACTAATGATGATATCCTTATTTGAATGCAAAATCCAGCTACTGACATTTTCCCTGTGTTACTTAGCTCTGTAAGTCTGTGCTCTGTAAATTCACTGGAGTCATTTGAGCTTTGTTGTTTTCTACCAGTGAAGGACCCGACGCTTGCTCTCTGGTGACTGAGGTGCAAGCAATTCAAATCTTTTAAGCTAATCATCCTGGACCTTTATCTCTCCCTTCTTCCCTTTTACTTTTTGCAATGGAGATGCCACGTATTGCTTTCATGTTTCTCTGTATTCCGCTGATCTCCAAGGTCCTCTGCTTATCTCTGCAGCTTTACATGGGATAAGATACTAGTGCACATCCCAGTACCAACCCAACTCAACATGCACACTTTTGAGAGGCAGGGGACCATTTTGGGTTTATGCCTCTCAGCAAAGGCTTTTACAGTAGATGTAATTGCAGAAATACCCCTGAATATACCTTATTGGTATTGTTTTGCTCTGGATAGAGGAAGAATAGACAGTTCTCAGCATAATCAGGAATTATTAGGGTTTTTTTCTTTCTATCCTTGCTTCCCTAGTTAATAGTTTTTTTTTCTCTTTAAGCTTATCCATGGACTTATATTATCTCACCTCGAACTTGGGAGCCAGTTTAAAAACAGCTTACCCACCAGGTGGCATTTTCTCACATGTCCAGCCTTAATTCTAACACGAATGCTTTGTACATATAATTATAAAACCAGGGGCCACTACAGTGCACCTGTAGAGCAGAAACTTGACTGTTCTCAATTCTGTTCTAATTATCGAGCCTTAGAGCAAAAACTAGGTTTCAAAGAAAACTTTCTGTACAGGCCTCAATAGAGTTAAAGGAGAAACATTTTAAGTTGATGAGCTGACACTTGTAGAAGCAAATATATTAAATAAATCATGATTCGTTTTGGGGCTATATCTGACTTACATCAGCTCTGGAAAAACTAGATCCTAATGAGTGACAGTTTGGTGTTTTCTGTCACTTCCTACAGTAATGGCCCCAAGCTGACACTGCTCTGTGGGAGTCTAATACTTCTGAACAAAAGTTTTTTTGGAGTGAGATAGACAAGGTAGAAATCCCAAGGTGACTGGAAGGAATGTCTAATGACTGGAAAGACATATTTACTGGCAGACTGTATGTAAGCTGTGACAGTTGACAGGGCTTGATTGTAATAAATATAGTTGATGAAGAGAAGGCTGACAGGTGAGGACAGAGAGAGAAAAAGAGTCAAAAGATCTGCATTGGCTGAACCCTATTAACAGTAAGTTGGTAACAAAACTCACAGTCATAAAAGAAAGCAGGTATCGCAAACTGATGTCTAAACACTGAAATGTGTAGGACTTGTAGGTTGCTGTAACAAGCTCAGATTTGTTGACCTTTCTTCTAGCTATTTTATAAGTGCTGTTTTCAACTGAAATTCACACCAGCAGCAGGCAGGCACCTGATATTTTTAAATACCGTGTATGATTAATCATGTAAGAGAATAAACCCTGATCAAGGTCATAATTATTGCTTCAATCTCTAACTTTCATGGCTTTGATCAGAGGATTTGATGTTAGAAAATGTGCCTCCACGTGCTGTGAAGGATCTTGCTGGGGATCGGTTCTACTGAAGACAAAATGAATTCTTGTAAAGGAAATTAAGCAACATAAAACCTGAAAATATTTCTTTAAGTGCTCAGGCTCACCACGCACGCACACACACACATACACAGATGGAGTGATTGACCCTGAAAATGAAACAACCCTGGCATATTAAATCATGACACTTTATAACTGACTGGTCAGAGTTTCAACAATAGGATTTCCAATGAGCTCTGCACTTTCTTCCCCCAGGCAAATGTCACACACTGAAACTAAACAGGATCTTTTTCTTGCCTTGTTCATCCCCACGTGCTGTTTTCTGTGCCCAAGATACGAATCTGTATTCGAAAATGCCTTAACCCTTCGGAAGGGCAACTCTCCCTCTCCATGCCCCAGGAGAAGGGAGTTTTGCGGCAGGCGTGGGACGTGGGGGACATCGTGTTTGTGTTGGCACCAAGGTCAGTCTGCACCTTTATTGTACTCTTATTTCAAAAGGGATGAAAGGGAAAAAACAGTCAGAGGGGAATATCTGGAGGAAAGCACACAGGAATTGCACAAACTTAATGTAAAGGTTAATAATGAGGAACATCTCTTGTTGGGAATATCAAATGAGAGTCCCTCCAAACTCTGGAAATGGGCCCATTGAACAGCAGGGTCACCATTTGCTTGCTTTCTTCACCACACGGACAGAGGTGAAAATCCCTTCACTTTCTTGCTTGTATGAAATACAAAAGCATTTGTAAAATATTTAGACAACTAAAATATTGAGAGAACTTTTCTTTTTGAAAGTTGCTGTTGTTCTGAATGGATCTCCTCCTTCCCTCCTCACCAGATGCCACAGTCTCTTCAAGTGGTGCTGCCACTAAATGAATTGTGAGGAATGCCAAGAAAAAAAGAATGGGACCATATAGGCACACAACAAAGACTCATAGAGGAGCACAATGCTTACGTGTCAATCACGCCGATGCTCCCTCTTTGCTGGCTGCATGTCTCTCACACAGCAGTGGATCCAGCCACTCTGCTTCTCACCGCTGCCTCTTTGGAATCACAGGATTCAGAGCTATGCCTTGTCAACATGGGAGTTGTCAGCCTAATTGGCACATACATACACTCACACTTTATGTACTCTAGTTGTCAGTGGCTGCTGTTAGTGCGTTTGCGTGTGGTTGTGTACTTGGACTTATCCATACACCTCATCTACTGTCCTCTGGATATGGTGTTAATGTGGCAAAGTTAATCTGTGGTCATTTACTTTAGTGGCCTTCCTTTGATACTCAGGCAGAAGATGGGGCATCATTTTGTTTAAGTAGAACAAATACACTTAATTGCACGTACATACTTACAAACATACCCAGAGTTTCTGCTCAGCAATCCAGCCTCATGAAGCCTGAAATGCATGTAAACAAATTTCTTATGTACTGAAGGCCTTGAGACAGACAACTGGAAACACAAGACAAAGGGGATGATATTTAAACTGTGCTGCAATGCTTTTCTTTTTACACATGTTTATTTATTCCTGTAGGTACTTTTCAGATTATTATTTTGGTTTGGCCTTTTACAGAGACTTCACTACAACTTTAAGCTGATGAGAACCTGCAAACTTTCTTCACTCAAAAAGCAGAGTGTTAGAGCCAACGTAAGTGGCTGTACGTCTCAACTTTGCTTTGTCATGTCTCTAAGGTTCCAGGACACATTCAAAGTCAGAATTTCACACATTCTTGTCAGAAGATGTAAGCAGAAGACAAAGCATTCAACAATGCCAAAAAGGTAAGAACATCAGTGAGTGGATTTTTGCTGATGGGTTTTTAATGGGAATATAATGTCAACATAGGACATAAATTTTTAGTGTTTTGTGTTCTAATCTAAATACCACTGAAAGTAAAAAACAACCACAAATATCAGGAAAAGCTTTCTGAGGTTAAATTTGTAAGGAAAGAGAATATTCTCCTTCTGGAAACTGGGGATACTCTGTAGAGTGATTTGCCGTTGCTGGGACAGGGTTAATCTTGCATCCGCAGGACTTTAAAATGGAAGTTGTATAATACTTCTGCCACATATTTTACATCTTTGAATCTACATTGATTTTAGATAGTTTCTGAGAGACAGGTTTCCCAAGAGAGTTATAATCTTCAGTCTGTCATATATGATGTGAGATATATTACAGAAGACCCTAATAGTGATTCTGAGCCTCACTTGAGACAAAACTTTTCTGAGCCTACAGTTGAGAGCAAACTTTCAAAAAGAACAAAACCAAACTGATCTTGTGATTCTGAAATTCTGAAGTAGGCCAGGTCCTGTATCATGGTAAGAGTAATTTTTAAGGTCTATTCGTGCAACTGGGATAAGAATGATGATTCTTGATAACCCTTCTATGTAACTTCCGTTCTACACACTTGATCTGGTCCCAGATGAGGATAAGCACCTTGCTCAGAAAGATTCATTACTTTCCAGGTTTTGCATAATATTTTCCTGCAGAAATTGTTTAGTGGGGCTCAGATCTTTTCCTTCAGTTTAGACTCTACAATTATTTTACCAGATGAAGAAAACCCAAAATTGGACAAAAAAAAAACCAAACCCTTTTTGACTATAGAATTCATAATAACGCAGACTGAAGCTTCCACTAGAAGCACAGTTATGTGTGGCACCAAACATGACATAAGGGACAAGTCAGTAGCACTGACATAAAGTTTACAGTTTCTTACAAGTTGTTAAGAGAAAAAAAAGTGGTTTTGCTGCTGCAGTAAGTGAAGGAAAATGCCCAGGACTTCAGCTGTAAAACTCCTGTTTTGCCTTTTGCTGCTTGTTCATAAAAGCTTTCCAAGTGCATGGACCCTCATTATATACCTTGCTGTTGTAATAATGGCATGAGAACACCCAGCAAGTTCTTTGTGCCGGAAGAGACTTCTGTGGAAAAGAGAAGGAAGTACATGATGCTGTACTTTCAGACACCACTGAGAGCTCTGCTTGGGGACTGATATGTCAGCTGCTCATCAATATAGCCAGGGAGTTGAATACATCAGGGAAGCTTTAAGAAGAATCGGAGAAATAGAAAAAGCATAGGAGTAAGAATAGTGAGACAAAATTATTTCCAGTGTAAGTGTGCTGAAGCAAATATAGTTTCATCCATGACAAGTATGCCCTGTTGTGTTCCAGGCTTCTCGTTTAAGTTGATTACATGGCAACATGGAATTGATTTCTTGAGCTTAGGACAATTGGAAAACTTGACTAGACTTAAAATGAACCTCTTTGATTCAGTCTACAAAATTAGAGCAGATTTGATAAAGTAAAGATGTATCCTTTGAAGTATTCCCTATCAACATAAGTGCTAAGAACACTTGAGCGAAGGAATTTTAACAGTTTTGAAAGCAATAACAAAGGAACATCAATAAGGATTGCAGCTAAGGGCATGCCCACAAGGCACTATACTAACTGCATCTATCCTGCAGGCAATAAGCAATTGCCAAGATTTCAGACTTTTAAAAGTTCATAGTTCATCTCATAAAAACTTTAGATGTAACTTATGATGCAATTTTCTGGATGGGTTTGACTTTCAGCAACCAGCTCCAAGAGGAGGCTTTTGCAAGCTGATCTGCATATATGAGCATGTGCAAATGATAATTGATGATAGGTTGATCCTGCAAGGTGTGAAGTGTTCTCATGTGCTGCTATATCCGGTGTTAGGAGCATGAAAGTTATAATTCTTCCAGGCACTTCAGCACATAAAGAAAAGCACCAGCCCAAACGCTTTGGTGGTTCAAGTCCACATCATGGAAGACAATGGAGCTGTTTTTCACACTGCAGATTCCTCATGAGTGCTACATTTGAAGTGCCCATGTTGCTGCAAGATGTTTTTCTTTGAGTAGGAAACAATACAAAGGCCAACCAGCGATTCAGTGATAGTTTCAGTTACGCCAGATATCTACGTGGCAACTCTGATTCTGCTGGCCCATCAACATCAGTGCACCTATTGGCATGGGTACTGCTTGTGTTGGGTAACCTGCTGTGGCTTTAAGAATTTGTCATTAGCAAGGATGAGCACAAAGGAAGGAAACAGAAGGATCTGGACAGAAACAAGGTGGAAGCAGAAAAGGAGGCTTTAAACAGCAAAGAAGATCTGAGTTGCTGGCACTTAGAAATGAGTCACTAAACAACTTGGATACTTAATTTGGGCAGTAAAGGAAATTTATTTAAAAAGCTTTTACTTTTTATGTAAAAGATTTCATACTGGTGGTACTTGTTAGATTTCAGTGCAACCACAGCAAATTAGGGGTAGCCACAGTTATGACAATTAGGATTCTTAAAACATGATCATGTTACTGTGGCTTAATGAACTACTGCATGTCAGCTGAGCTGTGGGAAGTGGCATGTGTGTGCCCTTGGCTGGTCACAAATGTGAGACAGTGAGTCAGTGTAAACCTCTTTCAGCGAGTTTCAAGCAAACACCTCTCAGCTCATACTTGCAATGAACAGCACAGGGTCAGTTGCTGGTGCTCAACTGGTGAATAGAAAGAGTTCATTAGACTTCAGCAATTTAAAACTGACTCCTTAAAGAAAAAATGGGAGCAACATGTACCTGATGTTTTAGATGACCTAGTGTGTTTCCCCAAGACATTCCCAAATTCCCTCCACAGTTGCTCTTCCCCAAATTTGCTATAAAGGCATTGCTTCCACAATGGCACAGTAAGAAAAAGAATTAAACATGGCTGTGAACAGAGAGCAGCTGAAATAGATTCATGAGTAGCAAAGTGTGAACTACCACTCTTGCCATGAACCTGATCCGAAGGCAGGAGCCTCACCAAGGTGGTTTTCTCTGTTGACTTCAAGAAGTTTGGAATCAAACCTGGTTTCCTATGGTTTAATGAAGAAAATGTAGGCCAGGAAAACATTCTTTGTTCTGATCTATCTTTTTCCCAGATGTCATGACAAAGCTGCCTTTTAAGTGTCCACAATAATAATTAATAATGGAAATCAATAATTATTGACCTTCGTGGTTTTCCTACATGAAATTCTACCTTGCTCAATACTAAAGTTTTACTGCTCATTAGGTATCACTTTATGAATTCATTGAAAGCTAATAAAAACTGGCTGATTAGACAACCCCAGGCAGCACATCTTAAATAGTCATTAAACAATCATTACAGATAGAAACAGCTACAACTAGCTTCTGTTGAAATGCTGCTTATTATTATATAATCCTTTTTCAAGTCAAAATGAATGTATAATCAAAGCACAAAGCAAACAGTTTGAAAGTTCTGAGCTGGCTGTGCAAAGCTATAATGCATCAACGAACCTCTAAATTAGTGTTTAAATCAGTAGATGAGGGTTGATGTACAGCAGAAGTAATTGAAGAAAAAGTATGGATCCACGGGCACAGGCGTAAAAGCTTCTTCTGAATTAATTTCATGTAGAGGCCTAGAGGGAACCATTGCAGCTTTGACCCAAAGACACTTGTCTGATGAGTGTATAGTTCTGGTGTGTCTTATAGCTACCACAAACACTGTCATTTACAGAGTCACACTAAACTTTGCAGCTGAAGAGACACAAACTTTGGGATAAATCTGGTACAGGACCAAACCACTGGGAATTGACCCTTACCCAATAACATTTCTAATTTTAACAAACTCCTTAATCAAAATTCATAAGAAAGTCTCCAGATAAATAAGGATACATTCTGATCCTTATTATACTGGTATAAATCTGGAGCAACTTCAATGAAACTAGTGGAATTGCTCTGCATTTACTAGTAGTGCAAATGAGCACAGAATGAAAACCAGAGACTCTGGGAAACCTTAAACCAGTAATTCAGCTTTCTGAATTGAGAAGATTGCTTATTAAGTTTATAGTACAAAACCTCTGTCTTCTTCCTTCTCTGTAATAACTTCTTTCTTAATGGTCCTCACTTTACATATTCTGCATGAAATAAATGGTCAGGATGTTTGAGTTTCCACCCTGTACACCTGCAAGTTAGAGGCCAGACCCATTTGCTTGATTGAGGCAACACAAGAGTCATTACCACACAGGGCAGCTGATTTTCCCCCCTTAAACACCTGCAAATGCAGGTCACCTGGGAGTTCGAACCTATTAAGGTTCTTATAATTGAAACAAGGGCAAAATAGTTTGTAAAATGGTACATGAACAGAAAGATGAGAGAGAGGGAGAGAAAAAGAGAAAGATGCTCTGGTTGGATGACAGGAAATCATATAACAATATTTACAAGTGAGCTTTGGGAGCATGGTCTTTGTAATGGGGTTAGCTAATCCAGATAGTAATAAGGATAGGAAAGTCAGCAATCATAATCATATTTAATGGATTCCAGATGGAGAAATATAATTGTTCTCATTATCATTGTGAAAACTCCAAGGAAATACAATCCCAAGATATTTTACCTTGACAGGCAATCAGTAACAATATCGACATCAAGTCATGGGTTTTCTAGGTAGAGTTGTCAGTTATTTCCTTTTTGTAGCATTCCCTTCTAATGTAATGGTTTGATTAACCTACGACATTTTGATGTGAGTATAAAAGCAATGTTAATGAAATGCCTGCTTAATTGACTGTGCATCCCTATACCATATGATGTGGTGACTTACTAAATACGTCGTGGAATTAAAAAGAAAACCCGAAAGCCTGGTGCATCACGAGACTTTCTTTGTAATGTGGTTAAAATGAAATATGACTGTAAGCACAGGCCTTTTTGGGTGCAGCTGTTCTTTTTGTTTGGGTTGATAATTGGAGCCAGTCCCATGGGCCTATTTGATGTTATCTCTTGTTTAAAACTAAACTGTCAAAGCTTATCCCCCCTGTGTACTCAACAGGGAGTAGTTCTGGGGAAACTTTCTTCTTAAGTATTTTTAACCCCTCCTCCCTGCACGCATTCTCTAAACTGAACCGGGGCACTCATGAAATGATGTCTTCACAGGAACACTTGTACAGCAAAATATTTCTTTGTGGAAAATCGAGTCTTTTCATGTTATATGTCTTTGTAAGAGGGGCCTAAAAGAAAAGATCCCACAGCCGAAGTCAGATGATCAGGGTGTGATCCCTCAGCTTTTTAACGAATTGTCTCTGCACAAAGGGTGTCCTGTGCAGCACCCCTCTGGCATGAGAGGAGCTCAGGGTGTGAGGCGGAGACACAGATGTCTCCCACAGTATGAACCAATATTTGATCCAGGAACAGCACAACTGTTTCCACGCAAGCATGACATTAATGTGCCTGATCCCAAGCTAACGCTCTCACACAGCACTGCACTGTGGAGACCTACCAGTTGGGCTGACATTACCTCTGGGTTTTCTGTAAGGATAGGCATACCCAGCTCATTGTAATATTTAGATGTAACCTCATAGTGCTTAGATTTACTTAAGTTCAGGAGATGTTAGACCCTGTGTTTTGGTTAGTTTCTTGAATGGCAGGTGGCACCAAGGAGCATGCCTCCTGCAGTCGGGTGAGGATATACTTCGGGTTTGCTTCGCACCTTTAATTTTCTCTTGCAGTTATTGGTTTTGGAGTTATTGAATTGAGACAAGCCAACTGTGTGATCTCAAATAAGAAGCACTAAAAGAGGCCATAGGACCAGTGGGTCTTTTTCTCAGCCAGCTCCGTCAGTTATATTTTCATTAAAAACTGTAAAGCCTTCTTCTCGATATTTTTATTTACTGACAATTTTGTCATGCCTTTATGCCCATGCTAATATGGTACCTATGGAGCCAACTTTAATGGAAAAAGAGGAAGGAGAGTTAAGAATCACTGATAAAGGTTAGTCATCTCCACTGTCTTGGACAAACAAAAGAGGGGCAAAAATTACACACTTGCTAGGTGTTTCTGCCAGCTCTTGCTGCTCTTCTTGAATGGCCCATGTGCAGAATAAGAGAATGTTTCAGCTATTACCTCATAGATCATTTATGCACACTATTCACAGTCACACTGGTTTTTTAGAAGAATAGCACACCAATAGTTTTTCCCCTAGCTGACCTATCATACATAAGCTGTGCAGATGTTGCAGTGGCCTGCAGTGACTGGAAATTGCGTGCTGGTCCTACATTCACCTTCCTGTTGCGCACAGAGCATTTCTAATAAGGGATGAACATCCAATACAGGCTGTGATCCATTCTGTTGGCCTTTGTTGCATCAGATCTTGCCTTTTTCTTAACACTCTGTCACTGTTTCCTTCTAGTCTTTAAGAACAAATGCAGCAGTGTGTCTTCATATACCAAATAACCATCTGTTTGTTGTATAGACTTATGTCAGGCCACCTGGATGAGCCCTTCTGAGTAAAATCAGAAGTAAAAGTTGCCAATAGCTGTAAAACCAGTAAATGAGCTTCCTATCTTGTGCAGCACTTAATGCAACTAAGATGCTTCTGGCAAGCACCCTCCTTGCAGTCCACTTTAGAGAGCAGCTGAGTGAAACATTTAGGCACAGGCTTACAGGTTGATTATATGTCCTAAGAGAACAAAGGTGCTTGTGATGCCTATTCATGGAAGAGCAATGGCCAAGCTATAGGTCCCTCTTGCCATTGCAAACCAGTCTCTGTAGACCTGTCAAATATGTGAGATGGGGAATGATTTTTGTGTCCCTTGAGGGATGCTAGGAGTCAATGTTTTATAGATAAATTTAAGTTTCTATTTAAAACCAGGACTACTGGGACTAGATGTAAGAGGGGCTGGAAAAAGCCATTTCTAAAAATACAGGAAATAGCTATATGGTTACAGAAGTGAATTTCCAGCTGTGGGTAATCATATAACTCACATATTAACAATGAGAATCCACTGTGCAAGGGGCAAAAACAATAATTCACATAAGCTTGAAAGACAATAGGCCAATTCCTGATCAGACTGTGGAAAAAGAAAGAGCAGGGAGAATATATGAAGGGCAGAAAAAGTAGGGGGTGGTGCTTTGTTAGAAAAGAGTCAGTGGAGGAGGCAATTCTAGAAAGTTGGTAAGATCAAATGGGAACATTCAGTTACGTTTAGGAGGTACTGCTTGCAAAGGTGAGGTTAAGCACATGGAGCTGGAACAGTCAGGAGGTCCCTTTGCTGCAATGTCCCATCTGTTCATAGATTCATCTCTGGAAGCAGCAGCCCCAGAAATAAAGCTAGTATAATTCATACAACACCTACCATCCAAGGTTCTCCCAGCTATTTTGAACTATCTCTAACACCAAGCTGCCTCGCTGTTGACAGAGAACTGATTAGCCCATGTATATCATAGGAGGGAAAACTGAGACATTCACCTTGTTGGATACTGAAAGAGTAGAAACAGAACTCATCTGTCTTAGTCCCATTTTCATCAGTTCTAATTAGTCATCCAAACTTCCATTTCCTGACAGGCTTTTTAGCTGCAAAGACCCTATCTTACAGAGTTTTCCTGGTGTGTTCTGGAAAAGTTCATTTTGTCATATACTTTTTTTTGGTCCTCAGCCCTGCTGTTGAGATCTTCAGTCTTCCCTTTTTCTTGCTATGGGCCTCTCCAGTGCCTATTCCTTTAAAATTCCTTCAAAATTCCTTCCTAGTAATTGTGACTGTTATTCTAAGCAATAGTAGATGGTTTTGATCTGTGGAGCTGTGTAAAAACTGTGTT
Source organism: Nestor notabilis (assembly GCF_000696875.1). Taxonomy (NCBI): domain Eukaryota; kingdom Metazoa; phylum Chordata; class Aves; order Psittaciformes; family Psittacidae; genus Nestor; species Nestor notabilis. The sequence goes on along the minus strand of NW_009934011.1, from coordinate 255,993 downwards.
CTCAACCTGTCTCTCTATCTGTTTTCATTCCTCAGTGTTAGAGCTTAATTCTCACGGGTTTGATCAGAACAGTTGCTTTTGTGTAGTGGGACTAATTTTAACCAATCATCCAATTGTCAAGGGGTTTCTCTTCTCATTTCAAGGCGACTTCTTTATAGTATTCTCTTTGGTCCCCCCCCACTTTACAGCAGAGGTTGTGCAATAACACTGTAGAAGTATAGTTATTGCTGGAAGGCTTTTTAGGCTCTAACATGGTTTCCTTCCCAGAGGAGGGGGGCATATTTGTCTTAATAGAATCATTGTGGCTCATTTCAGTGCTGCAGCCTGCTTTTAGGTCCTCCTGCTGCAACTGGGGGTTTGCTTATGGCTTATGCTTCTCTAGTCTTCCATGTCAAGTGGAATCCTTCACGCTACTAATCTGCAAGCTTGAGGAAATGAGGTAAGTTTTAGCCACTAACAAAGGATCTGATCCAAACTCACAGGAAGTCAGTGGAAGACCTTACAAGTTTATTTGAACAATAATCCCCCCAAAGTTGGCTAGTTACATCTGCAGTCACTGGTTCCCCCACTCCACTTTCCATAACCCAGTAATTACAGCACACTGCAAAAGCTGTTGTCCAGCATCACTTAATCTGCAAAACCAATGTAAAAAATACTGCACGCAAAAATCCTACGTTGCAAAATCCTCTCCTCTCCTCTCCTCTCCTCTCCCATAAGAAATCTGAGAGTTGCATTTGTACTCAGACAGGATAAGATTTTTTATGCTGCAGTAAGCATCCCCAGAGATGCCCATCTCATTACATCTCATGTCCTGCTAGGGCTGCCTGCAGAAAGGAGTCATCCTACTTAAAGAACTACTTGATTCTCAGCAGAGTTAAAATATTGGTGTTGTGCAAATATAAAACAAAACAAAAACATCTTTTGCAGGTTTGTTTTTGTTTTTCTTTAACCCATAGGCAGGATGGGCAATATATATCTATTCAGGCCTCCTACTTCTACGCACTACAGCTAGACCCTGAAATGTAATCGCAGTGTTCAGGTAAAAAACCAAATCAGTGTGGTTTACAATTAAAGAAAGTAAAATAAATTTAATGACAAAATGACAAATTAATTTTTCCTTCCACTGTTTCTGTAGTATCAGTGACTTCTTGGTAATACACAAGTTTGTCTCCTCCAGATAAAACAGGAACAACAATATTTGTTGTTCTTTATGTTTATCTATTGTTTTTGGAGCTGCAAGATTGGATCAACCCTTATTTTCAGAGTTTTCAGTTCCCTCTCAGAGACTGAAGGCATAGTCAGACTGAAAGGAGAGCTCCATGGGTTGTAGGTTTTGGGGCTTAAAGAAGCATGCCTAGGACTGCAAGACCTGGTAGAAAACTGGAGAGCTGGCAGCACTGGATAGTGATGAGAGTGTGTTCATGCCTTCAAAAACCAGCAATCCCTGCCACCTTGATTGGAATTTAGCTTGAAAAAGCAGTATCAGTGCTCATTTCGTAACAAAATTATTTGTTTATTTTAGAGGGGTAGCAGCTAAGAACCTGGTCAGAGATGGTAGGCAACACACGCACAAGAAGGGCCGGATTGAGAAACAGGCTGTGGCAGTACACCAGCCTGAGCTCACTTGCCAGGTTTTCGGGCTTTTCCAGCTCCTTTTCCCAGTTTTTACAAGTATTCCTTTCTGTCAGGTGGCTGTATGAAAGAGCTGCTTAGAGTTGAGGGGAGAGGGAGCGCACAGTGACTGGATGCATGGACGTGCCAGGTCCTCTCTTTCGCACTCTACCCATGTGCATGTCCATGTTTTCAAACCCGCTGCCAGGTCGTATAACCCTGGGTGCTACTTGTAGGAAGAAGAAATTAAAAATAAGAAATACACAGTGAGATGGAAGTGGCAATGTTCAGTTCGCCCTTGTGCTTTGGTAGGTGGATCCTGGAGCTTTGTCTGGGCTCGGTTTTGCTTGGAGCCCAGGGAAAGCAGAAGGGATCACTGTGAAAATACCCATTTCCACAGTCAACAGTGGAGCCTGGGGCTGTGAGCCTGACTATTGCATGTGTCTGTGCTCACAATGTTGCTCAGGGACATTTAATGCATGCCATTTATCTGGTGCATCAGAGGCACATTTGTTGGAGCTGTTGAGGTGCACTGATAAAATCTGTCTTTAGGGACTTTAAAAAACCCTCAGGTTGTGACCCAACGGACCATAATGAGCCTTTTGGTTGTATTTACAGGGGCAAAGGAGTATTCAGGGACTCCTAAATGTGCATATTATGTGGCTACCACAAATGCATGTGAGGGTACACTGTGGACTTACAGTGTGATGCACAGCAAGTAGCACCCGATATGTTTGCCACTGCTGGCAGGGAGGGTATTGCAGCCATGCTCATGTGTTACAGACGTGCTGGCCCAGCACACTTCTCTGTGGCCATACCTTAGCATGGCCACACAGCAAAGCACACCTTGAGATGTCACCACCAGCCCATGGTGCACATATTGGCTCCATTGTTGGCATGGGTGAAGCCAACGGTCTTGTTTTCCAAGAGGACTTGGTCCTTGCCATGAGAGGATCCACACACATGGACAGCATCACCTCCATACTTTCCAGACCTGGCTTTGAACAGACTGAAGGTTGAGAGGGATATTAGTCTGAAGGGGTTTTATTTTGTTTTTGTTTGTTTTTAATTTAGGTTCAATCATTATTCATAGCAAGCACTCGGAAGCTAGTTCAAGAGCCATACTTCAGCTGCAGCTTAGCCTTTCTTTACTGTCTTCTCCAGTTCTGTTTTACAGAGCAGACTGGCGGTTAGAGCAGGTCAAGTATAACTTTTGCCTGCACTGTTGGTTTTTCTTTTTTTATTGTTTGGGCTTTTTTCACTACTGCTTACTGGATCCTACCAAGTGCAGAGAATAATTGTAAAGCTAAAAAAACCCAGAAATCATCCAGGAAGCAAAAATGCTTGTAAAAGTGTCTAAAACCAAATGAATCCCTCTCAAAGGAGTCGAAAGCATGCAAGATAACACAGGAAACATTAACATAATATTATCTTAACCTTGTAGATAAGATTATCTGATGCGTGAAAATGGTCATCTTTTGTATTGATTCCACTGTGCCATGCCACAGTTCTTAGGAAGATGAATGGGTCATTACTTAACAGACTCTAAAGTAGAAAAGATGTATTAGCAAATGAATTAAGTGCTTTGTTACAGTTTGAATATATCATTAATGTGTATGTTTTTCTCACGCAAGAAGAAACAAGTATATCTGCAGGGCAGCAGTGTCTGTAGGCTGCTGGAGAGCAATACTTGCATAATATTTGAGGGATATACACACTTTTAGAAAACTCAGGTCTAAGTCTGGTAATTGGGAAGGGACAATTTGGTGAATTACTTATTCATTTATGAAAACTGCCATAGGAGTGTTATGCCTCACGTGGTTAGGATGCCCTGCTTGAGAGCAGGGGTGATGCAACGGCTGCAGCAGTGATACCCCAGCCCTGCCTGTGCCTCTGGGGAGCACCGCCGCTCACCAGAGAGAATCAATGGGAACTGGGGGAGATGTCTATGCTAGCACAGAAGCAGCACCCAAAATAATTCATGCTCCCCAGGCTGCTGGACGGCTGTGACCATCTCAGTGCTCCAAGGGGTCTGCTGGCCTCAGACACTGACCACTTTTTGCACCCCATGGCTGACCCACAAAAGAGCTGTGGGGAAGATGGTGCTTCCAAGCAGGAGGATGTTGGAAACCCAGCATCATCTAAAGGTGGTCAGGGATGCCCAGCAGAGAAAATGCTCATTACACCCTACTTGAAACAATGACCTGGTGCTGTGGAAAAAAAATACCAAAGGCTTTTCTTGCCCATCTACATGATCACTCCCACCTGCATCTGCAATAGAAGGGGGTATTTTTTTCCCCCTCTTTCTTTTAAAAGCTAATAAGGCTTATAATTGCATTTGAAGCTGCTTTTCAAAGCCATTTGTGTCCACGCCCGCTATGACTTTAAGCGATGTTATAAGCATATTAACCAATTAAGTGACATATTACCCAGAGGGACAGTCAAGAGCATGGTTTCAGCTCACACAATTGTTAGAGAAATCCCAGGCTGCAAAGCTGGATAGCGAAACGATGCCAGGAAACCTCTGCCGACAGTTCTGAACACAGCACAGCTGTGAGCGCGAGTGCGGCTCTAGCTGTAGCTTGGATGGGGCCTCAGAGACTAATAGCGCTGGTTGGAGCCAGACATTGTGCAGTCAAGAGCTGAGCAAAACTCTGCTTTGTAGCTTACTCCTAACCTGCAACACCACCTGCTGTTTCAAAGAATGGTGTCTCCTCCACAGCAGAGATTGCTGCGGGTACACTGAGAACAGCAAACTGACTTTGTCCTCTAACCCCAAGCATTCAGAAGTACTCGGGAAATGTGAATAAGGGTGTTAGCTGAGAAGTCGGTAGGGCTGAAAAATAAACATGGAAAAATAGGTATAAAATCTTTTCTTCGTTCCCTTCTTCTCTCCCCAGGTTCAGATTTTTCAAGTACTAAACCAAAACCTAAGGGCTCCTGCTGGCTACCTACAGGGAGGCTATAACAATACCATCCTTCGTCTCCATGGTAAGGTGAGGCGGCAGCCGCCCTTTAAAGCCCTTTTCCCATGGAAGTTCTCATGTCCTCCTAAATCACACAGTCCCTGACTTTCCCTCCATTATTTCCCACCGCTCCTTCAGTAGATGTTGTGCTGCTGCAACCCCTCAACTTGTCTGGAGCAGGTAGACTGTGAATGGAGGGAACATTGGATCCGTCCCTTACTTTGCTTTGCAGCACACTGTAAAATGAACAAGAGTGGGAGTGGGGCAGACCGAGGTGGCATTTGCTCCAGCACCCAGGGACTGTCCCTTTTTGGCTAGTAGAAAGTCATCAGGGACCTCTATCTCAGATGAGCATGCCCATGACTTAATGCCTTCACCGTGTAGCTCCTGGGGTGATACCATTTATGGACTTTTCTCAGGACAGGGTCTAAGATCTCAGCCAAGTGCTAAATAAGTAACAGAAAGATGATTTCATTCTTCTGTTTAATTTAGGTTTCACAATCTGCAAGAATATCACCCTGAGCCTTCTACCCCCACTTCCCGAGCTGATTTTTATTGCTCTCCCATCACTTCTTCTCTGGGAAGCTGGGCTATGATCCTGCAGGAATAAAAGAGCTCTGCACCCATGCAAAGCCCATTTTCTTGGCACTATCAGGAGCTAAGCTGTTTGTCCACATTCAGTGTTAGATTTACATGGGACAAGAGGAGCTGTGTTCTACAAAACAATGTTTTCACCATAAGTCTGAGGAGTTTCCAACTTTGGGCTTTATTTGTATTTTAAATTTAGCATTTGCAGATGTTTTATAGGCATCCAACTATTTCAACAAAATGATCACTTGACAATATTATATTGCTGAGCCTTGAACTGTGGCCAGATTGCTTTGTTTACATAAGACCACCTGCAGCCATGGTATATTTTGTGACCTTCTATGGAGAAACAAAATTGTGAGTAGGGGAGCATTACTCAGGTCTTTTTTGGTTCATGAATGAAGCCCACTACAACGTGTACAGCAGGGTATGAGAAGAGATGAATTAATCATGACACACCACAGAGAACGAAGTGCTTGCCATTCATTTAACAGTCAATCAAGTATCTGAGAATCTATAGGCCCCTTTGTGGTACAGGAGCACAGGACTCCATCCCGGTCCTACCAGCAGTGATTCAGTGGTGGGAGGCATAATGTCATGGGTTATTCCTGTTCATTTGGCCTACTGCAAATTTCCATGAAACATCAGCGGAGAAGAAAAAAAACCCCAAAAGGTCCACTCCTGGGATGAGCAGTGGTGAGGTGTGTCTTGCCAAATGCTACGGATAAGGTCAATGCACCCTCATGTTCCTTTACCTTTGTGCAGAAATTAAACACTGTCAAATAGTGTTTGACACTGCAGAATAAAAAGGGTAAGGCAGGACATTTATTAGAGTTTTGAAGAAAACATCCTTTCCTTCTACAGAGTTACCAAGCAAACTATCTTGTAATATAAGTCAAGGTAAAATGTCAAATGTGGTGTTTCTTGGTCAACAATGTATGACCTTGTTCTGAATTGCTGAACCCTGGGTGGAGTCCAAGTGGCTCTCTCTGTAAGAGGTGATTGCACTCAGGAACAGCCAAAAAGTGTTAAAACACATAAAACTTCATGCTGCAAATCTCACTGCCATCTGGACAGTGCACCCAGTTTGCTTCTATTAAAGTTTATGAAGAGTAAGGGAAGAAGCTCTTAATTAGAGCTGGTTCTCAATAAGAATTTATTCAGCAGCTCCAGTCTTGTATTTTTATGGGTCAGATAAAATAGATTATTCCCAATCTAAATTATTCTCAAATTTTCTTTTGCCTAAATGGTTCATAATCACTAAGAAAAACCGAAGCCCACCCTAGTTAGCACATTTTTATGTGAGGCAATGCTGAAACCATTCATCATAATTTCCACTCGTTTTTACAGGGATGCTTGATAAGGCTGTAAACTCAAACCACAGCAGTTTGTTTATATTTTGTGAGAATACAATATGTCATCCTTACTGCATGTCTAATCTTCACTGTTTTAGCACAGTATTGGCCCTGATCCTGCAACCCTTATGCATATGAGTAGCTACACAAAAGGCATCCAAGTCAGTGGGACACACAGGACTGCTCCTGAAGATCTGTTTGCTGTGAAAAGTGGTGACAAGAGCTCTTGCTCTTGCTTTTGCCTCTGCAGAGAACTTCCTGCTACCAATGGGCAACCACAGGGTATAAGTCCAGTTGGCAGAACGTTTCTTCTGGTGTTTCCTTCCAGCCAGCTACACCCATACAGCAGTGTGAAACCTGGGAGCCCTGTGCTCTTTTCAGCCCTATTTTGTGTGCCAGAGACTTTAGGTGAAGGCTTAGAAAGCACATTGAGAGTTGAAATGTAGCTTGGCCTTGAGGGCGTTTTAATTCTAATAATGCCTTGGGTACCACACAGAAAGTCCAGACTGAGTTAATTGGATGAACCCATTCGAGCGGCAGGACATCACTTGGCAGACACAATATGTGCCAGTGCCACCTTGTCTTTCTCAAGAAAATCATTGCTCCCCAGCCCACCGACCTCTTTCTCCTGAAATGGTTGTTTCTTTGATTCACGATGTCAGTTTACTCTTTACTTGCTCCTTTTACAAATATCTTTCTTACACCCCCTTCATTTCCTTTGCCATCTTAGCCTGGAAATGGGCCTCGATTGTTTCAGCTCACACAATCTGAGCAGAGATGAGCTGCAGCCAAATCTCCTGTCTTGGGCTAATTAATGACACAGTAGCACAGTTTCTCTGAACAAAAGTTTGTCACATTCCCCGAGTTCATATTCTAGCCTTTGCATGAGTTGAGAAATGACAAAGCACTACCCCAAACCTGTCTCTCCATCGCTTGTATTTCCAATTTAATCTGTTTCTCCTTCCTCTCTAAACTCTTTTCTCTGTCTTTCAGCAAGTGTGAAACAATTTCCTCTTTTCACAGGGGCCTAGTGGCAAGCAGATTAATGAACCCTTAACACAACATGGAATGCCGCTGCCAAAAAATGTATGAAATGCATTCAGCAGTCCCCACAGTGCACTGTGTGAGGGACAATTACAGAAAACAAAAGCTGTGGAGCAGTTCACTTAGGTTTCCAGCAGTCTGAAGGGTTTGGATCAGACCTAGGGAACTACAAAAATGACTCTGACTTTTCATTTTTATTGGTCAGCGCTGGGTATCTTTTATGATTTTAAATGTAGCAGAAGTCAGGTTGAGTGATAGGAACCTGCAGCCTCCTTCATTCCTGGTGTAACTGCTCTCCAGTTGGTGATTTGACATCAGGGACAAAGTTGACTTACACTACCCCCTGACATTAACGTGCTTCTGCTTGAGCTCTCTGTATTGTTCTGAATTGGAACTTAATGTTTTATGTTTCAGAGGGTCTTTAAGGGGGAGACACTCTGGTTTCTCACCAGCCTTTGCAGCTCCATGCTAACCCTGCCCAATGGCTCTGTGTACAATATTTGGAAAATAGCTTGCTTTGTGTCTTCCCTTCCTTTTCTTCCCCCCTTTCTTGCTTTTCCCCCCTTCTTTAATGAGCCTTTGTTGGTCCAGCTTGCTCTCGCAGTCTCTTAACACACTTGTGTGTGGAACACTAACTCCTTGAAATGCGAAACAGATGGATGAAGTGTGGGACTCGGAGATATTTGTTTTGGAACAGCGCTGCACATCAGTGTCTGTGGAAGAATTTCCAGCAGCTGGGTAAGCCCGCTGAGAGTTCCCCAGTTTCAGTACAAAAGAGAGTCCCCCAAAGAACTTTTGGCGGTTCCTAGATCTCCCCTGGGGAGTTTTTGCAGCTCATGAAATGCAGACTTTGCACTCCCAGGTTGACATATGGTACTTCCAAGTTCAAGTGCTAAAGGTGAAGCTATTTTATTTCGGGGAGCTTCAGGCATTTTGTTTGCTTGTTTGCAAAATGCTCAAGAAGAGATGTGATTTAAAAAGCTGTGTTAACAATGCTTAGGATTTCAACAGCAGCTTCAACCTTCAGAAATAGAATTATGCTTTGTAGCCACTCCTTGTGAAAGAAAGCAGCCTGGTTAATCACATTTTGAAGGTGAAATCCAGGTCCCAGATGAAGTCAAAGGGAAAATTCCCTTGATTTTAACAGGGCCAGGATTCCACTGGCTGTGATTAGGAGGCTGAGTCTGCAAACCCTTGCTCAGAGTCTGGGCATTAGACAGACAAGCAGTCCATTATAGCTGTGCACTCGCATAAACAAGACCTAGTGGGAATGGGTTCCCAGACCTACGTTTTTATTTTCAAAAGTGGTCACTGATTTGGGATGCCTGGCTTGAGATACCTGAAAAGGCTTTTTCACTGTCAGGGAATGTTTGTGCCTGAAATCCATCAGAGCTAGACCTAAGGCAACACCTCTAAGAAGTCAATCTCAGTTTAGCAATCACTCTCTTAAAAATCTGGCTTTTATGCCACTGTGAAAGGCCAAGAATAACAGACTCCGGATTTGAGATTCCTTGTCATTGGGACTGTACCTAAATTCTTTACATTTCTCATTCAATTTGGCAGTATTTGGAGCATGTCTCAGGACAGTTATCCTTATCTACTATGAGTTGGAGTGTTGCACCACCAAGGCTGGTAGCCGAACCCCTAAGCTGGAATATGCCCATAGAAACAAGTCACCATGAAGCAATCCTAGCAGGGGTGACTTGAGGTTTGTCAACTCTGAATCAAAAATGTGCCATGCAGCAACTATCTTCAGTCACTACTGTCCCCACATGGTTCCCAACAGGGCAATGGGAGATAGTAACAGGGACCTGAGGGTGCAGATCTGCACTTAGATGGGGACTGTGGGAGAGCATGAGTATGGAAAGGGGCTTTAAAGGTTCATAGCACTGCAGAGAGACTTTCTTTCCTCCTACATCAACCCCTCTCCTCCTTCACCACGACAGATCTCAGCTGAGCCTCACCTTGATGATTTCATCCTGGAATGAGGTCTAACCTTCTGGTGGTCACTCATGGGAAACCTGATGCGTTGGCCCTCAGAGTGCAAGGAAAACACCCCAAAAGCTCCAGAGACACCCGGTGCTCCCAGCACAGAGCCCAGGAGCACACATTCACAGCATGGGCAAACACATATGGATCTTGGGCTGGGTGTATCCCTGGCAAGATGTGCAGACAGCACTGCTGCACCTTTGGGACTGGTGCTGGTGAGCCACTTCACACCCCAGCAGGCACCCACTGAACATGGCCCAAAGTCTGGCTATTCAGAGCAGTGCTGCATTTCAGCAGTTTGCTTTCAAGACTCTGCAGAACCTGCGGTGCAAGCAGGGCTTTATGATGTGGGGAGCCCAGAGCCAGTCTTGCTGCTCTCATTATCTTCATGCCCAGCACCTACCTATTTCTAAAGCAAGTTGTGATACATGGTGCAAGCTTACATCACATCAGCCAGACTACACTAACTTGTGCTTGCATGTGGCCCCGTGAGGTAGCTGTGGTAAGCCCTTGCGTTAAATATGGAGTAGCTTAACTGTCAAAGAGCAAGGGCTGGATTGCCTTGTCTCCATCGTGTCTTGCAAGCTCACGCAGTTATTGTGGAGCAGCTGACGCGCTGCAAATTTACACCTTAGCATTTCTTGTGGCAAGCTGTTCGTGTGGATAGACCTGTGGAGAAAGCATGTGAGCTAAAGTTGGGCTATTGAAACTCCGTAAGGCAACAGCTCATTCTCACTCACACACACACACATACATATATATAGGGTTTCTTTCTGTGGATTCCTGCTTTCCAGCAGATTAAGGTCAGCTGAACCAAAGCTGACAGTGAAACTCTGCCAAAACTGGCGAATTTTACCTGCTTTAGGGCTGAAGACAGACAAATTCAGTTATTGGCTCAGGTTTCTGGATCTCTGTGAATAACTGTTCTTGTTCCATAGCACATTTACTGTGCAGATATCAGAGGGCCTCATGAAGTTTTAGAAGGACATTTTACGTGTGAATGCAACAGATTTAACACACTTGCCTGTAACTCAGACCATAGTCTGGTCTAGCATTATTGCAATTTTCTTAAGGCCATGCAGAGAGCGAGAATAGATGATCATAGGGGGTGATCTTAGGTCCCCCAACCCTGGCCTGTGCTATGCCAGCAGTCTCCACTGGCTCCAACCTGGAGCTGAACCTAGATGAAGTTTCAAGTCTATTTTGCCTGGTCTGACTTTGCTATGAAAGTATTAGAAGGGCAGCAAGGCTGGGCTGATAGGGGTTATTTATGAACTGGCTAAAGACTGATAAGAAAGTATCGATGGCAAAGGAATGAACAAGGAGATGATGACAGCAGCATACTGATGAGCATCAATGGTAACGAACATGATATGGAAGCATCCCTCCATACCAAGGTACTTAAACTCCATCTCTCCCCAGGGAGTGTTTATTTTATGTTGAAGCCCACCGGAAAGAACAAAGGCCCTGAAAGCAGAGCTCTCTGGGGCATTGGTATTTCCCTGTCTACCTCCTGTCTTCATCACCTTTGATTTCTTTAGTGAAGGCTCATGGGGGCTTGCCCATCTTGTGCTGTGCTGGGCTCACCCTTGGGGCATGAGGTCTGCACTGAGCTCCTTGGACAGAGGGGAGGTGAATGAGGGCTAATTAGCTTGCTGCCATCAGCTGAGCCCAGAAGATCTCCTCTCATAGACACTGAGTGCTCCAAACCCTGAGAGATTTTGGGGTTTGGGAGACTAGTGTGGTCAGGTCTAGATGCAGGTACTCCACTACTCCATGGCAGGAGGCCCTGATACACTGTCATGAGGTTTCCAGTTCCCTGGGGTGGACAAGGGTAGCAAGGGACTATTTTCTGAATGTGCTGACATCCCCTTGTCATCCATACAAGGAGCCAGTACGAAGGAACTTCTGAAGGAAGCAGTGATGAATCACTCGGCTAAAGCCTCCTTTTCTTTGGCACTCCAATACCTAAGCTGGCTTTCTAAAGGAGGCATGACTGTTGTCACCCAGCGCTCCAGCAGCAGTGTCCTGAGGGGCGAAGTATGTGTGCCCACTGCATTGTCTTTCATGGCTGTCTCATGGAATCAGGTCAGTTATATTTTCAGAGCCCAGTTTAGACTCATGGAGGTGAGCCACATTTAGCAGATGGAGTTCGTCTTTTTGCCAGCTTCAAACTGGGCTGTTACTTATGATGTTAGTCTGTTAATGTAAACTTATTTGTAAGGCCAAAGAAAGGGAATCTTTTATGGGAGATGGAAAAAGGTCCTTAGATCAGAATCAGTTTGAGTTTGCTGCTTCTTTCTTCCTTTCTCTCTTTTAATAAGAAAACATAAGAAACGTTATCCACTTACTACTTAAACGCTAAGCCAAGACTGAGATTCTGGAGAACTAGGAGAATGACACTGAGTGCTTTTGTGAAGCCCCTCTGAGGATGAGGAGTGCAAAGCACTGCACACAGCCCAGCACTCCCATTTTGTTCTTTCTTGTTGTTGTTTCCATTCTATGGAAATAGTGGACTCAATGCATTCATTTCTGATATCCCTGCAATGCTGGGCCTGATTTAGGGAAGTCGGCATGGGCAGGACCATCACTTCTCTCCCTCTTGCAAAATTATCCACCAGGCAACGGGAACAACTAACCTCTGAATGGTGGATTGCATGAGCTGTTGGTGCAATGGTTATAACCACAGAATTTAATAACAGAGCTTTTATTCAAGGATCTTAGGGTATGTAAAAAAAAAAAGGTGAATTTGTGTCTGGGTAAAACAGAGTTGATATCGCTCCTTATTCTAGTTGTATGTATTTCACTATGGATGTGAGTGTTTTTCCAGGTTGCCCTGGTTCTGTCTGGGCGTTTAGCAGAAAATAACTGAAGGCTGGAGCATTGTCTCCTTAGATCCATCCTGAATGTTAATGCAGGAATATTTTTCTTGTTCACTCATTCAAAGATGTGTTTCCGCTCAGGGCTGTCGCAAATGTAAGTCCTCTAATGATTCCATTATTCAGAGTTCTAGCATCAGGCCAAAGCTGAACTCTCTGAGGCAGAGCTTTTCTGAAAGAACAGCTTCCTATCCAACAAGTGTGGCTTCATCGCTATGAAATATATTGCAGGAATGTGTCAACTTTTATGATGTTTTCAAAGACAAGAAGTTGAAATGAATAATTGTGACACCATAATTTTGTTTTAGTAATGCTGAAATATTTTGTTACAGTAAGACAAAATCTTTCTTACCTTCAAAGATAAAAAGGTTTACTGTGTCACTGGCATTTCAATTAATTTTATTTAGACTCTTAGGTAATATTAGCAGCTATTAATACTATGCTGATTATTGTACATGTATTACCTAACAGAGTTACATTTGGTATCATTCAGATAAAATATCTTAATGGTGCTCATTAATTTTTAAAAATCATTTTTCTCTGAGAAATTATCTGCTTTTGGTTCCAGGAGAGAAAATAATCACAACACCAGGATTTCCCAAAGGATGGGAATTTTGTTCCACCACTATCGTCAGTATTGTCACATGGGGGACCCTTGTTCATGACTAGAACATGTGGACTTGTTCCAAGCACAGTGCAGGCTCCAAAAGTCCCAAACTCCCAGAAGCTCCAAAAGCCCCAAGAGCTTGCAATCAAAGTAGAAGGCAGGGGTCACCAGATGGACAGAGACAGATGGAGAACTGCAAAGAAACCAGGAGACACAACAGGTCAGCCTGATGGCAGCTGTCTCAGTGGTTTCCTCTTTAGCTCAAACTTAGATCTTGCAGACCTGTCTTCCTTATATTGTCTTTAACACTTTCATGTCTGCTCGTGACCAAAGAAACTCTTATCTGACCATTTGGAGAGGACTGTGCACCTTATGCCTATGTTTGCCAACAGTTTTGGGTAAGATTTTGATTCACCTATGCCTTCACCTCTGTGAGTTCAGAAGCTATTGATAAGAGATATGAGACCCCATGTGCAATTTCGCCCCTCACATAGCTATTCTATGAGATGTGAGAGATTAAGTCAGAAAAAGTATTACATACCTACGGTAATTACTAGTAGTTTGAAAAACACCAGAACAATATACATTTTTTTGTTTAAGAGGAAAGTTTGAACTAAAGATCTGTGTTTTAATATAGATACCGCATGCAAGGCTGGCTAGCATCTAACCCATGACCAAAAGTTCTGGGCTTTCAGAGAAGATTGAGGATGTAGTGTTGGTCAATACCATTAAACACTTTCATTTTCCTATGACAAATGACCATGGGGAGCTAGAGATTGTGTTGCCTTACAAAACACAAAGGTAATTTTTATGCTTTTTTTTCCCTAGAAGGGATTATTATCAACATTATTTGGCCAACAGTGAACAAAAAAGCTTATGATGGAAGAAAACAAAAATGTGCTTTAAGATTGAGAAAGGCTCTATGGAGAGCAACAGGGTTGATACTGGCAGCATTGCTGACAGCATTGGACACTTGAACAGAAGGAAAATGTGAACTTTCTTACTATGTGGGTGAGCCATGTCAAAAACCAGTACAGACTCTGAGAGTCGGAGAATATTTACTGGCACTCCGTGGGTCTGGTTTGATGGCTTTTCAAATTACATTTCTGTAGTTATAGTAGATTTCTTTCCTGAAACACTACACTACAGGAACAGATCTACACGCCTAAGCTGATAGTTCGTTGCCAGGTGAGATCATCTGAAGGGTGTCCTATGGAAATGTGGGATGAAAACTCTGAATTTCACTGGGGTTGGCCTTGCTTCTGTGTGCAGATTTCCCTCACAGGCTGACTTAAGGCTGATGAGGTGGTGACACCAGACTGGACGTATTTCTTCAGTATCTCTTAAGCTTTGGCCTAACATGACCTCAGTGAGAGTTCTATGTATGTAACGGCTTGAGTATCATAATCCAAACAAAATACACCATGGGAAAGTCAGTTCTGGGGTTAACCATATTACCCACTTAGCCATGGGTATGGTCTATTGTGTAAAGAGACAAAGAGAAATGCACCCATCCACAAACTGGAACTGCTGCTGCTATTTTATTTAACAGCTGCATTCCAAATGCCAGCAGAAGCTGCTGTTTGAGTGTTTTATTGGGATTAAATGTTAAGAACAAATTGAAAATTGCTTCATTTTAAATCTACTACAGGAACTTGGCAGGTTGAAAAAAGATCAATTTGTCACCAGAGAATTTTTGTTAAGTCAGTTATGATAAGACGAGGACTTCTGCATCATTAGATCAACAAAAGGAATAAATTATTGCAATAGCTGGAGTTTAGAGTGCTTATCCCCTGCAACAGTTTTTAGTGGGACAATAATATGCAGCTATCAGCTGACTTGAAAGTACATTTTCACCAAGAAACTCAAAGAGCAGTTGAAGCTAGTCTTGGCAATAAGGGTTTAGTCAGTTTTATTGTACATTGGTGCTTGGCTTGCATGCCGTATCACTTGATCAGGAAAAGCTAGATGAGCTATGTAATGACATGCAAATGTTCCTCAGGACTGATGTTTCGTTCTGTCAGACTGAAAAAAATAAAGATATGTCTTGTTCTTCAGATGTGTTCATTAGCAATAGCAACTTCTAGTTTTTTTAAGGTTTTGTTTTAGGGAACTCTGTCCTCTCAAAACTAAAATCATCACTGGAGATTCGCACATTTTCTTTGAATGAGTGCCTCCTCCAAAGAGTGCGTACATGCCAGCATTTGAAAGCAATTATCAGAGTCATTTTAAGAGGAAATTGAGGACATGTTGCGGGAACGGAGGGAGATATTTCTAATTCCTCTTTATTTCTTGGTTTATGTTGCACATACAGATCTCACATAGAATGAAATTCGCCTGAATGCAGAAAGTCAGCACAAGGCAAATAGGTTTCGCGTTAGCCGGGGGGTTTATATGAGAGTTAAGTAGTGAGCAGATCCAATGCTGGTCCTCAGCACAAGCGTGAATTTTATTAATCAAAGATGTTTCATGGTTCTGAACCAGCACTATCCCATTGACACATCCAACACAGACCTGTCTGATGGGGTACAAATTTTGAAAGCCAGGAGTGTTAGATGGGGATATCCTGTTATCCCGTGGTATAAAGTCGAGGTTTGGAGAAGATTTTTCAAAGCTGAGGTTACTCAAGTTGAAGTTGTGGTTTGAACTTGTGATTGCACTGTGTTAAAAGCTACTTCAGTTCCTGCTCCTCATAGGTGAGGTGTTCCTACTTGCAGCCACATTTTTTTGTTGTTTTTCAGTCAAAACAGACTCTTCTCAGTCAAAACATACTCTCTACAGATACAAGAGGAGGATCATGGAATATTTGTTCTTTTTATTAAGGGATTATTTATAGAGGTTCATCCCCCATTTCACTGCTTTATAAGGAAATAAAAAAGGGGGCTGTTTTTTCTTTATTTCTTTCTCCCTTCTTATTTGTTACAGACATTAAAGTGTGAAGACATAGAATCATAAATTAATTTACAATAGTGCCTTTTGCAATGAAGGATACTAGCTTGAACTACCTAGTAAGACTTCTTCAGGTTGGCTTTTTAGGGAGCAGTAGTGGACTGTGGTAGACTGAAGCTGAAGGTGGCTAAAGACTTACGTGTCTTTAGATTTATTGAGGAACAATGTAAGACAGAAGTGCGTGCATCAGCTCTTCTCCAGGAGAAGCTAAAAGGAATTAGATCAGCTACAGAAGATGCAGTGCCAAGCCCTGTTAGCGTTCCAGGACTCAGTCTTTCACCTTGCAGCCATCTCAATCAAACACTTTCCAAGCCACCGGCTACACTGGAGCCTATTGATGCTGCAACACTTGTAATTAAAGTGCTCCCAACCAGCCCCTCCGGGATCCAGATGTGACAAAGGAAAAACTCACACAACAGCATTCAAATCTGCCATGTGGAACAGAAACCTTCCAGATTTTGGACCAGATAGTCAGCCCCATCCCTGCCCAGGATGCTAAAGTCCCCTCGGTTGAGACAGGGAACCTGAGCTGGCTCCTGTGAAAGTGCAGCAAGTCAGGCCACCGTGTCCTTGCCAAGACCACCTGGTGACTGGTGCCACCAGCATCCCCTGAGAGACAGGACAGCAGGGTCCCCGCACCATGAATAAATAAGGGAGCCAGACAGAATCTTCATGGCTAGGGGCCATGGCTGCCATCTCTGGGGAAGTTCTGCCAGCATTAATGGTGGTGGGAGACTTCTGTCACTTGAGGTAAGTCCTAAAAAGCAGGTAAAATTCACAGATAAGAAAGCTTCAGAAGGAGCACCTCATAGATATTTGGGTATACCCTGCCCAAGCACCTCTGTCCAATTTAGAGCCAACCAACCACGTGGGGAATCATGGGTTTGTGAGCACTTTGATCTGCACCAACATGCTGATACATCTTCTGTCAGTCAGCCCGGGCTGGGCTGGCAGGGCCAAATGTGGTCTAGATAATGCTATTTTAAAAATATCTCCATTAGCTTCAGGAATAATAGCATGTGAATGAAGAAATCAGCTTCCCGTGGTGAAGTAAAGAGTTTTTCTGGGAAGTCAGGGTGAGGAGGAAATAACCTCAGTGAACCAATTGATCAAACTTAAGATAAAAGGCATTTCAGTCTAGAGCACTTCCATTTGCTTTGTTCATTTGTCCTCATATCCAATAAAGGAATGGATAATTCAGCAATGAGTCATTATTAAGCATAACAAAGCCAAAAATGTATTTGCAGGCAATTTTTAGGCAGTTAGCAGTCATTTGGAATGCTGTTCTCCCAGCAGATGCTCTCTCTATTTGTGTAATTTGTGGAAATCCCAGTAGAGAGAAAAAAAAAGGAAAAATTAAAAGCATTTATAAGGCAAAATCCTCTGTAGGAAGACTGAATATTTTCATTCTGTTGGCACTGTTACTTTTTTCTATTGGCTTGTCCAGGTATATGTGCTTCCTTTCAGACTGAACTTGCTAAAAGGCTGAACTATGTACCTTTAAAATAATCCACAGGGAATTAGTATCTAATCAAGCAATGGATTGTCCGAGCACTGTTTGTCCAAGCATTACACAGACAACACGCAACCTCTCAAGACATTTCTTTTCTTTTTTCATTTTCCCTTTAAAACACTGTGATTTCTTTCAGTACTCAAGCCCAAACATTTCATATGATCAAATTAAGAAAACGTGACATTTTGTGCAACGGGGAGGAATAAAGAAGAATTGCTACACAGACAAATTGTTTTAAAGCTTTCTAGGTACTGCACAATAGCCCTGGGATCCCTTGGGTAAAAATGAAATAGCTACACCTTAGGAATATAATGGAAAGATATTATCAACCGTGGTTTACAGGGGATAGAAAGAGGATCCAGTCGGACTTCCCACAGAATATGTGAATAATCTATGAGAAAGACTGAGCCCATTAAGGATAACTACACAGTATATGCTAAACCTTGATAGATGTTATACCCTATTGGAAGTCATCTACTTTTCTTTCTGGATAGCCTTTTAATTTATGCTTTAATATAATCTTTTAAAAATTATTCTGACTGTACTGGCACTTCTGACACACAGACCATCATTTCAAATCCTTTTATCAGCACATGTATCATTTTGTCTCATACTAGTAATAGGATGGGAGTCAAGGAATATCTATCATTTCACCTCATGCCTCTTAGAAATAATGGAGTTATGCGTTGCAATGAAACACTGTATAACTTGCTATTCATCAAATAAGGCTGGGGTACTGAAGAAATTTGCTCAATGACTGTTTCATGCAAAGAACATCAACAGTTCTGGGGGTAAAGCCAAGGGCTCCCATGGCTCACTGAGCTCTTACACTTGTAGGCTGAAGCCTTGTCCCCTCTGGCGTTTTCCTTCTGTCCCAACAAGCAGTGAATCTCTGCTACATGGCTGTGGTTGGGGCACTCCACTGCAGGGGAAACATATATTCATTATGCTGTAGGGTGAAGAGAAAACCCAGCGAGGATGTCCCACATCTTGACTAGGCTCTTTCATTGCTTACAGTGGTACAAATTATGTGTGAGGTAGTATCACAGCTATCAGGGCTGCAATGAGCTGTGCTCAGTCCTCCAAGAGTGCCTCCAGGGAAGAAGGCTGCAGTGGTGGGTGTTGTGAGTGGGGCATGTAGGATGGGGATGTCAGACTTACCCTGTTCCACTTGCTTTCCCTGCTAAATCAACTCACGCTGGTGCTGCCTTAAGTGCTTCTTGGCTCCATGTGTTGGCAGTGCTGGAGCACATTCCCACAGTCCCACATCTCTTCAGGCACTGTACAGGGCTTGAAGCACACAAGAGAGGACTTGACCCAAGGACCTTTTCTGGATTTAATATTAATGTAGCTGTTTTGTCTGTGTGCTTTTATTGCTACTTTCTGGCAGTACGGACTGCAGAAGCCAAGAACTCCTATTGCCTATGTCCTCCCAAATATCCAGTCATCCTCCTTTTCTCTTTTTTTTCTGCACTCATTTGAATTTGTGCAACCTTTTCTGTACCTGCCCTCCCTGATCCAACCTCCCAGAACTCCCTAGGAGCCTTTCCCCTTCTCCAGCGCAGAACTGCAGATCCCCTCCTTCTGTTTCCTTTTCCAGTACTCCACATTGAAACTAACTCTCACCATTTCCTAGAGCAGGGGAAATATGGCCACAGAGCCCATGTGGGGAGAGGCTTCTTTATTCTGCAGGACAGCATCTGTATGACCTGGTTAGGATGGGAGTACTGAGGTGAGGAGGAAACTACGTGATACAGTGGAGTGGTTGAGAATCAGACTCCAGCATTTAATGAATCTCTGTGTAAACTTGTGCAAGCTGTAACTTTTCAGAGACCCTTAGCACAACCAAATTAGGGTGGGTTTCCATCTGCAGCACAAAAAGAGTAAACTTATCCAGCTTTCACCAGTCAGAAAAGGCACAGGGTTTTGAATTCATGACCCCACCTGAGTGTTTCTGTTCCCGGGGAGGACCCAACACACCTTCCTGGAGGAAACGTCAGCATAAGGTGGACATTTGTTGAATATAATCTACCCAAAACAGCTACATTTTTAGGAAGCTAGAACCTACCAAAATCAGGGTTTTGCAGTGAGAAGCTCAGCAAAATTTAGCCATTGGCTAGACCAGCTGTAGCAGCAGCATTGTATCTCAGTTCTCAAAGATTTCATTAAAATGCTGTTCTCTAGAAAGTCTTACATCCAATTGATCAGACTTACAAAAAAATAAAAGCAGCAAAAAATCACATCCTGCAAGATATTGAATATTCTCACTAGGAAGTAAAAGCCAGGGGCTTTCTGGCCAGCTCTATGATTTGGTCTTTTACAATAATCAGAGTTTGATCAAATCTGACTTTCTAAATCACTGCTTGCCTTTGCCCTATGATGATGCTGAGGCATCTGTGAGGAAACATATTGGTCATGTAATCTTAGCTTGTCCCCATTTCCAACTGCCAAAATGTATTCAAAGACACTAAAAATATGTGGCACAGTTTCTTATGACCTTGTTTCTTGTCGATGACTGCTGTAGTTTCTACAGGCTTATTACACGGCTATGAATGAAGTCTAAGGGTTTCTTATTTAATCAAATGTAGGGCACATGATGGTCTGCAGAAATATGCTGGTGGTGGTTAGGTGGGAAACATACTGATTTATTGCTTTCAAAACCAATCTACAAAGCCCACCAGATGTGAACATTAGGGCAGAAACCTGCACCAGAGAATACAACATGATGCATTGCAAAAAGAAGACTGTTGAAGTCAGTTGATGGACAGCGTGTTCTGGAGCTGCGCACAAGCTTTAAAACAGGTGCCAGCAAAAAGAAAGGAAAAGCCAGAATCCAGCTGACAAAGGCAACAGCAATTGGGCAATGAGACTACTGGTAACCTACAGGAAGAAAGGCAAAAGGCAATAGAGAAATATTGATTTATGAGTGTGAAGTGGAAAGTACACAGGCCAGGTCAGAACCACTTGCTTTCCCAAGGAAGTTTTAATTTGATTAGTCAATTATTTGCAGTGGGAGTAAATGTTTTAAGGCAGTGAATGAAAATGCAGAGCAAGTGGTTCCTGATTTTTAACAGTGCTTGCTTGCTAAGCATTAATTTTTTACTTTGATTTCATGGCACTTGGATGAGAGAGTGTAGGTGGCCTTTCAGATCTGAGGAAAACCAAATAAATCATGCTTCTGCTTGTTAGGACAAAACTTGTCGAAGCTGTATGTGATGCATGCCCCTTTGGAGCAGGTAGATGCTGGACAGAAGGAAGACAGCACTGAGGAATAGTTTCCTAGTGACAGAAACTAGTATCTCCCAGTCAAGTAAGGCCTAAACCAATCAAAAAGTGTGAACCACAGATACTAGTGTATAATTTCAATCTTTGTACAGTAATAAGATTTCATGATTACTCTTTTGAAGGCTGGACTCTGGTCAACCAAGATAAGTACTGGCAATTTCCCTGAGCCTGAATTCAGTAAGATATCACATGTCACTTTCAACAATGTTCTCTGTGTGCTATGTTGAGATCAAAACCTGGACTAGAGTGTATCACACAGATCACATCGCTTGTTAGGTGATGGTGCAGTTAGGATGGCACAGTCTATTTCAATATCAGGAATATTCAGGTCTCAGACTTTTGGGGATCTGCAGCTATAATTGCAGCAAGGTTTTGAAGAAGTTGCGAAGACCAGATTTTTGCTTGGTGTAAATTGTCACAGGGAGGTGAGGATTCATTCTGCTTATATATGACAGAAAGGTTTAAGATGCAGGAGGAAACTAATTGCCTTTTCAATATCAGTAAATAAACATCTCAAGTCCGTGTGGGCCCTGCCCTGTGCTCAGCATCCTGAATGATGATTGACTGCCAGCGAGGTGGAAGACCAACTCCATGTCACATTTGCAGTGTGGGCATGACTCATAACTGGATTTGGGATCAGATGTGTCTGAATGCTCAAAGGACAAAGTGGTGTTTGAATGGCAACACGGGAGTAGACATTTCAAGAATAATCTGCTCACTCAAATCGTGTTAAGTATTGGAAAATGACAGAAATCAGCCAGCATTACGCACTTGTAAACCAAGCCTATTGCTAGCAATGGGTTTAAAGATGCCCTACTGCTAAAGGAGAGTTTCCTACAGTTAAAAGTCTGTAAAGCTATACTCAGTTCCAGTCTTTTCCACAGCCTTCCAAGTAAAATGAGACAAGTTGTTTCAACTCTTTGTGTTGCTTGGGCAAAATTGGGGTCATATATCTTCCATTGTTTCTTGCTCTGGAGGAAGGGGAACAGAAGCTTCTCTTATAGTACTGAGGAAAAGAGAATGATCCGGATTGAGACTGCTAGTTGCCACGATGCAAATAATAAGCACTTAAGCCTGATGAAAATGCTACTGAGTTCAGTTGCAATAAATTAGCACTAGTTATTGAAATGTTAGGAAGGTTTTTCTTTGCATTACAGTGATTAAAGCAGATAAATAAGAAGCCGGACAATTTTTTGTGTGTGGTTACTGTGTCTTAGGGCTGCCTCTAATAGCCCCAATGATCTTTCCATCGTTGTTAATGGGTATTTAATTGGGATTTATTTCCATGGAATTTTTATACCTTCAGATCATTACAGCACCACGGGAATTTTATAGCCATGGGGATCAACATGGTCTCTCTAGAGGTTCTGTTTGATGAATGAAGTTGGAAAGAGTTGACATATAGTTAGAAACCATTACCATTTAGAAACACTTACAGGAGTGAGAAGAATCCTTTTCAAAGGGATCCTCTTTGTCCTATGCTGTCTGGCAGTCATCTCTTAAAAAACAGTACAATGAATGCATCCGATCTTTTATTCCATTTTTAATTGATCTTTCCTCAACATTCTATATGCTTGCTTTTTTTTTTAATTATTATTTCAAAGCAGTGAAACCAAATGGACCCACTCTTCTATAGGGGAAATAGCTGTTGCATTTTGTCCCTATCTTTCCACAGCTTATAAGAGAAAAAATTGATCACAAATAGAGAAGAGTAGCTGGGAAACGGCAGCACTGGCATGTGCCTCAGGAGATATGAAAGCAATCGGTCTCCGTGCCATAGACTTCCTGCATGGCCTTGGGAAGTTACCTGTTTCTCAGTGCAGAAGAAGAAAACCTGGGCTTTTCTACTTTACTAGGTAAAAGATCAAGTCAATATTTAAGACTTTGAATGACTGATGTGTGACACAAAACAACAAATGCACAGTAAGTACAGTTTATCTTGTCCAGTGGCTTCTGCAATAGGATTACCTAAAATACTCACCGTATTTCACCCAAATTAACCTGTGTGGATAGGCTGTTGCCACCTATGTGCAAGTTTGGTGTCTTTAATATTTTAAAATACTTGA
Source organism: Nestor notabilis (assembly GCF_000696875.1). Taxonomy (NCBI): domain Eukaryota; kingdom Metazoa; phylum Chordata; class Aves; order Psittaciformes; family Psittacidae; genus Nestor; species Nestor notabilis. The sequence continues at coordinate 233,141 of NW_009934011.1, read as the reverse complement.
AATTAATGACAAATCTGTACCTTGATAAGGCCATGTTTTCCCCATCACTAGCCTTCAGCTATCCCATGTTGATAGAGTTGAGCCAGCCTGGCTGGGTCAACATCTTTTCTCTCGATTCCTTTCCATCTTCAGAGGGCTTTCCATCTGTCTTCTCTAGTGGTTCTTGTCTTATTCATGTGTGTATGTTTCAGCATGTGCAAAACCTACAGAAAGGCCCTTGTTATGAGCAGCCACTTCAAAGCATCCCCCTGCTCCTCAGTACAATTTTGCTTGACATGTAGTTAAACATCAACTTCCACCTGGCAATTGTTCTTTTTTTTTCCTTTGTTGTTGGCCATGTGGGTGAGCACTGAAAGCAGATTTGCTTTCTTCTAATTGCTCCCAACCTGCACCACTCCCTGCAATTGGGCCTGAGGAAAGGTTTTCGAAGCAGCAATCTCCAGGCCTTTAAAATTACCCATTCTTAAAATTCTCTTCACATTAACCCTAGGCTTCTCTGCACTGAGGTTGTTGCATTTGAAAACCCACCACCTGGTGTGAATTTTGCTATAGCAAGATGGGCTCCAAAGTCACTATCTGCACTTATGTTTTAACTCTTAAAACACCAATGCATTATTATGGGTCTGGAAATGAATATGCTCACTACAACCTCTTCTTACCCTTAGTATCTACAGTATTTCCTTGCTTTTCCTCTACTTTTAGCTCAGACCCCATCAGGTTTCTTCTTCTTCAGTGTATCCTCCACCAGGACCGACAGTTTTTCTGTACTTCGAAAGCCTCCATGTCTCCCCAAGCAAATCTAACCCCTGAATTCCACCTGTGCTTCAGGCTATTTTAATTCTTCAGCCACGTTAAGCGCAATCGATCTCATCTGGCTTTTCCTCCTTAGGCACGAAGACATGGTCCCGCATCAATACAGGATGTGCTTTAGGCACACAGGCTCTGCAAGAACACAGCTCCTGTGTAGCAGGAACACACAGGGACCAGTTTTGCCTGCAAATCCTTCCTTGGGGGAAAAACCAAATCCATAGTTTTGCAGACAGTGTCCATGCTAAGTCATGGGACAGACACCAGGGCTCAGGGCACAACAGTTTAGAAAACCTGGAAACTACCTTATTCTTTCTCAGAGATTGCAATGATAGGTATATGTAAGTTGCAGTGGCAGGTATGTTACATGCAGATGTAATTTCAAAGCCTGCTTTGCGAGCATACCCATACCACAGACAGGGCAGCGTAGAGAATTGCCTATGACTCAAGTTACCTCTGTCTCTTCCTTCCTGTATGAGTAATTTATCCATAATTCCTTTGTGCAGCAGTGCCCACCCCATTGCACTTTACCCTCCCCAGATCACAGGCTGGAGCATCGGAGAAGCAGCATCACTTCCACAGCTGGATTCTAGGCTGAGCAGGGCTACGCAGCAGAAAGGGAGCCACTTCTCAAAGTCTCCCAGCAGCCCTGATCTAAGGTGACAAGACAAAATAGGGGCTAGGCCACAAGTGGCTGAGTTAAATCTGCAAGAAACTAACCATAGTCACTCAGGAATGCTGGAGGAACAAGAAATGAACCCAGATTTGTGAATCCCAGCTCTGTGTCCTAAGCGCCACTAGAAATTTTTGGTGCTTTTGACCCATCTCTCTGCAGCTGCACAGGTCAGCTGAAAAAGTTGTAAGTCACCTGTATTGTGCTTTGTGGGATGCAATTGATGTGGTGGAGGAATCATTTGCAAAACTCAATATTCATCTGCATAAACATTTAGTGTTCAGGGAGTACTTAGTCACTTGTGATAGGGAGCTCTGGAGGATGCACTGCTTCTGGCTTCCTGGATAGGCAAGAACCTTCTCATGAGGGAAGTCTTCATTCTTACTCCTGGGACTGTGAAGAAGATAAAACAGAAAAGGACACTTCACGTCCTTTCTCTGGTGCTGATGAGAAAGGATGCAGAAAACCATCTAGTCAGGTGAATAAAAAACATAAGCTGTACAGGCAGAGATACAAGGAAGAAAGGTTTAAGTGGTTCTTTGCTAAAAATTATGTTCTTGTTTGTGGAATAAAATGGATTTTTAAAGAATTTGTTTACAATTGGATGAATTATGTAATATCTATTATGTAATTGAATAATAGCATAATCCTTCATAATGACAGGCAGAAGCCTTCTAATGTTTGGGACAGGACTGCTATTTTCTTCTTACTTGGATATCTTTCAGATCCATTGTTATGCAGTTCTTTACATGATGTTTCCTTTCTTCCCTCTTTGAAATTCATCCATGCTAACTGGTTGCATTTACTCTATTATTATACTTCCTTGAAAATGTCTTGTCTTTATTACTTACGTCTTGATAGCATTCCAAGCGTACCATGCTGTGATGCTCTTTTATCTTGCTGTTGCAAGTTTGAGCCTCTGGATCCAGTTCTTGTACCTCTACACCTGTTAGAGCTCTCTCCAAATATAGGATAAAACTATCTCCATGCAAGGTGAAACAAAGGTCTTTGAAGGACAAAGAACAACTTTATGAGCCTAGTTATAGGCTTACAAGGGATTTTTTCCTTCAGTGGCTTGAAAGGACAAGAAAGGCAACTTACATGAGTAAGCACTTGTGAGTTCCTGGATCAAATACTCCACTGTTTTTTGAGTACACTTAGCTGCAAAGCTGGTTATATTTTTCTTTTAAACATGTTTTTGCTGGAAATTTTACTGCTGATGTGGGGCTTCTTGTTTCTTTTTTATTTTGTTTGTTCCTTGGTAATGTGGTATAATGTCCATATAAAGCTAAAGTTTTTTACTGATTTATCAATACATTTAACACTGATGGCATTTTTCATCTTCTTTTCAAACACTGGTATATAAAATTCATCTGTAGAAGGGCAATCTTGTGGATGGGATTTGTGAGGGGGATGCATCTCTTTTCAAAATCATGAAAAACATCTCATTTTATGAAAAAGCCACAACCCCCTTGGGAAGCACTGAGGCTTTAGTTTCAAAACTGAGCTGCTTCTGTCCACTTTTCTTGGAAAATCTTCAAGGAGTCTCCAGATTTTCAATGTTGATGTTTGCAATCTCCTGTAAAAGAAAATACTCCTCCCCTCGATTTTTTTAAGCACTGATTTTTGTATATATTTGAATATTCAAATTTCAGTGGATTGCTGACCAGAATGACATTTCTGTGCCTTGGAAGAAATTATGAGCCTTGTTTTCAACTTCTATTTCACAAAGCCCCGTTTAAACATTTTCTCACAGCATTTGTTTATAACATAAGCAGGTTTATTCCACGATTGGGGATTTGTTTAGCCATAGGCTAAATTAGATTGGCCACATGTGGTGTTCAGAGTGCCACAGTGGGGTCTGTGTAACACCCTCTACAAGTAACACTGCTGCACTGCTGAAAAACAAGGGAGAGGGATGAGGGATGGTATAATTCTGCAGTTTAGCTGGGTTTCTAGTGGTGGTGGTGGTTGTTGTTGTTGTTGTTTTGAGTTGCATGTACTACGTTTGAAGAGAAAGCTAGGACTGGTTGGAGCCTTAATAAGAAATAAAAAAATTGGAGGTGAAAGGGCTCACTGATAAAAGAGCTGCTTTCATTTACTGCTCCAGGCATCTGCTGTAAAGGAGCCAAAGCGAATGTGCAAGCATCAGAGACAGTCGCAGGAGGGAGGAGGCAACAGTCAGAGCTGTGAGTAACTGTACATAAACATAATTTAAATCAAAACAGCTGAATAACAATTTAGGACATAAAAGGAAAGAGAAAAGGTGGAATGAAGTAAAGAAAAACAAACCCCACAAATCGACCACAGTCAAACGAGAGAGGAACACAGAGGAGCAGCAAATGGAAGACGAAAAATCAAGCAAAGCCATCAGGGTCCTGCAGTTCATTCCTGTGGTACCCTGCGGTTCCCAGCTCAATTACTCAATAAGGTCTCATGCTTTCCAGGCCAAGAGGAGCCCTGAAGTACCAAATCTCTCCTTCAGGCTTCTTGTCTTCAAACACAAGGCTCTTCACAGCTCAGCCTCCCCATACTCGCCTCTTTATGCTGCTTTCTGCTACACCTCCCAGCCCCTCTGCTCTGTAGTGACCCACCATGCTCACTTCTACTGCTGCCATAATTCCTGCTTGCCTGGAGTCACACACACCCTTTCAAGACAGGTCCTCCTTACCCTCAGAAGCTCTTCCCATTGTTTGCTCCTGCTTAGCTCCTGCTGGTACCCACCAGCTGGAGATGGATGGTCCCAGGGCATTATCACTCATCATCTTGCCGTCTCAGGTCACTGCTGCTATTTCTTTCCATGTTCACACAGCTCCTTTTACAAAGGGGTTTTCATCCACAATTAAGGCTCCTAAGTCCTAACACAACAGCTGCTGATGCTCTGCAGCCACTGAGGCCTTTGTGTCTTTGCCTTTTCTCAGTCCCACCCAGTGTCATTGGCTGGTGGCCTTACAAACGAACAAGTACAAATTTGGATTTTAAAATCCTATTAAATATTTGGCCTTGATGATACCATGTGGCAATAAATGCCACTGATGACTCAGTTTGAAATGTGTTTTCCTGACATTCTTATTAAACGGGTAGAGCAAGAAGAACACTGCCAGGTCGATGTGGCTAATGGAGAATGGTGTTGATGGGCTTCACAAAGACTAATTGCCCACTCCTTCAAATCCAAGAGACGTTGTTGTGATGGAACAAAGGCCCATCTTTGTTCAGTGGCTGGAGAAGAATGGCAAGAGCAGAAGAAAACAGTAGGATAAAAGAGTATCTCAAGCAGAGGCTGTTACCCCATACTTCTGAGGATGTTGTTAAAGGCTCTGCAGTAGACCTTTAGAGAAATGTCTCCCTGACCCCAGTGCTGACGCTTCCTTTGTGCGTGGAAGAATAAGGGCTTATACCCTTTCCAAAATACTTGGGGTTTTGCTTTCTCATTAGTGCAAACTTAGCTTTGCTTGCATGTTGGGCATGTTTCACTTCTCAGGTTTGTGATATGAGAAAAAGCTAAGAAAATAATTCTCCCTCCTTTATGAGACACACGATGTTATTTCCCTCCCTCATCTATATGTCCAATTAGTCCATAAAAGTTCCTCTCTGCTAATTTGATATCCCGTTTTCCAGCTTTACCAACATCTGAGCCATCTGATGTGTTTGTGAGCATACAGTGGGATAAGAGTGTGTGACAATATTTTTTCCACAGCAGAAATGTGTGTATTTTTTCATGCATACATAATTAAAAATGGTTGAAAGCAACTTTGATTAAGCTTTCTCAAGAATTCAAACTAATGTTAATGATATTTCAGGAGAGATCATGCAATAATATTTTCAGTGAGGAAAAAAAAGGAGACTGCTTAGGGAAAGCCACCATATTAGTGTAAAAAAACCCCAAACAACAGCTTGTGACTGGAAACATTTTTCTGTCTTTTCTTTAGCCTATCCTAACAAGTGACCACTGTCAAGCAGTTACTAGGATAAATAATACATAATAGCAAGGCTAGAGAGAAATGAAGAGTCATAGGCATGGGAGGAGAATATTGTTTCATCTCAGAACTGAAACGAAACAGAGGCCAAAATCAGCAGGGTGGGAAGTCTGTTCCAGATGGCAGGAGCTGCAGAAGCTATTGCACCAACAGTAGCCAGTTTGTAGGAAGAGGCAGAGAGAAATAATCGGGTTTCATCCAGCAAAGTAACAGGTAATGTAAGAGGGGGACTAACCAGTGCCAAAGCTCTGACTGATGCTTCCTGAAGGGGATAGTCCTGCAGTAATTGGGAGGGTCACTGTGACTCAGAGACCATGCGCTGCAGGGGAGGTGGGGGAGGTAAAGGGGTTAGCACTTTTTTCCTAGATGCAGCACTGAGTCATAAAGCCTTTTTCTTCCCTTTCTTTCTTTCTTTGGTTTTTTTTTTTTCCTTTTTCTTTTTCCCATTTTTTTTTTTTTTTTTTTTTTGTCTCTTCAGTTAAGTAAAAATCTGGCATGTTCTTTTTCCAGAAGATTTTGAAGAGGACATTTTGGAAAGGCATTTCACAGAGCCCAGCAGACAGTCCCACATCAGCTCAGATCTGCACCCTCAGGCAGCAGCCCCTCATCCAGGACAGGTTCCCCACAAGCTCCCTGTCCTGCTGACACCCATGGGACAATGTGGTCCTGCCTGCAGACTGATGGGACCAGAATAAACCACAATAGAGGAGACAGGGTTTATAATTGGAATCCCATTTTATGGAAGGGATTAAGAGACATGTCCAAGGTCACCCATGGCCTCAGTGGTGAGGATGGCAAGGGGGCACAGGTTCCTTCAGCTGCAGTTTGGCATTCCAAATGTGGGGCCGCATTTCCTCTTGAGTGACCTAATAAGCAGGATGAACCCTTGGGATCCACTAGTAAAAGGGTTAAATCTGAAAAGGAAATTAGAAGTAACTTTTTTAAACTAAGAAAAATTTGCTTTACGTGGGTGTATGCCCTCTTGTATCCTTTGTTCTTACACTGAAGATACGAAATGCTATAAAGGAAGCTTTCACACATCACACTGACTTCCAGCATTTGAAAACTTCTCATGGTTCCTGATGCAGGTGTAAGGAATGCATCAGAACTGAGGTTTCCCAAGGTCCATGCTCCCCTCTCTAGGCCCCAGATAGCACTGCCAGCTGCTGAGGCTTTAACCCAACCTGATGTCTTACAGAAATGGTCATCAATCAGCAGTTTATGGCTAACCAATGTCTAAACAGGGCTGATGCAGAGAGACCTTTCTCCACATTTGCCTTACGCTGAGGACCTGGTTGGTCTTAAGATTCATTTCTGAGGCTGTCATAGTGTAAGTTTTGACCTAGGAAATGGTAATCCAAGAGTTGCTGTTCAGTGATTTCAACTTCAAGATAACAAACCCCTTCATGTTCAGAAAGTACTTTGCCATGCTTTTGTCTCAGAAACCAGTTTGAATTTTGGAACCAAATCAGTTAAGTCATTTGGGGCTTGGTGATTTGACTTTGACTTCATATAATTTTAAAGAAGCTTGGCTATAAACAGTAGTTTTTAAAGATGCCAGGCCTAGCAGATTCAGTTAAAAACTGAACAATAAACACACTTACTAACTTGCCACACAAGATACACACATTGAATCTGCATTAGTTATTTGGCAGCATCATGAATACTTTCCTCAAACTGATTTGATGACTAAACACTGTTTGGAATAGCAACCAATCCTGCTGAGAAAAAATGTAACTTTTAGGGCTAACAGTTTCTTACTGTTCACCTTCCTCTTTGAAAATCTGTTCAGCTTTTGGTCCAAATTTTTCATGGCAAAAAATTTAAATGAAAAATGTATTTCTGGGTGATGACAATATCTTACAAGTTTCTGGTGGCTTTTCCTTTTGTCATTCTTGTTTTTTTAAAATCTGAATATTATTCTTATTTTTAATTACAAACTCAAATCACTTGATCAAAAATGTAAGTTTTGTTCAATTCAAGCAGCTTTAAACAGTTAGAGAATACTACTTTTTGACTAATTGGTCAATTGAAAGTATAATTTTTCTGGATGCCCAACAGGAAGAAATAGAACAAAAGTTGAAAATGTTCAATGAGCTGAAAAATCTGTTTTGTACCAGTTCTGTTGGCCAACTTTTAAAACCAGTCTCACCCCATCAAATTGAATAGCACAGCTTCTTCTTAAAAGGCCAGCTGTTTTCCAAGCAGATTCTTTTGTGTGTCACCCCCAATTTAGAAAACAAGCAAACGTGCAGTTGATACCAGCTTTTGGCCAAGGCATCGGTAGGAAGGACGCAGCAACCTTGCTGCTCTCAATCATCAGACATGTTTTCAAGGCCACAGTGTATTTTCCAATAGCTGTGTTTAGTGCTGCCATCTCGGGGAAATCTGAGAGGAGCAAGGTTATTAAAAGAAAAAAAAAAACCCCATAGAAACATCAACCAGTATTTTTTTTCCTTTTTTCCCAAAATGTGACAATAAACAAACAGAAAAGGTCAAAAGATAAATCACAGAAGGGAACTCCAAGACTTTACTGGCTTTTCTACTTATCATTTACCTCCTGAGCTCTGCCTTCTCTTGCCAAAAATGATACTTTATTGATTTATTTTTGTACTGTCATGGGCAGGAGGTCTATAAACTGATCTTTATAAGTCCTGGTAGAATCTCTCTGTTATATGCTGTAGGTATTTCTAGGTTTGTGTATAATACTGGTGCAGTCCACCTTGGCAGACAAACATCCCTGAAACCTACAGGTGATGTCACTGGACTTCTAATCACTGAATGAGTGGCAACTCTTTGAAGAGAAATAGGACTGATGGCAAGGTGACACATTGAAAAAGACTTCTAAGCAGAGCTCTGCACACAGGGGCTGGGTACATTTGCTCCTCTTTTTTTGAATCACTGACTGATTTGAACATTGTTTCAGGTTAACCCAAAAGGAACATTTACCCTTCCTATGGCCACAAAATGAATCAGAAAAAGCAATAAGATTTTCCCATTAATAAGATTCCATAAGGGGAATTAATTTCGCGTTGGAAGAAAACCCCTATGTTTTGACTGCAATTGTTGATTTTCATCCACTCAAAAGGGAAATTTAATTCAGTTTCCAAATTAAAAGCTCTTTCAAAATGAAAAAAAACCCACCCCAAATATTTATTTCAGGAATGTCAATGGGAAATGTATTAAACATTCATTTGTAAGGTTTTTTTTAGGATGATCTGCTGAACTTAACCTCCTTTCACAAGTACCTTTGCTTGGTTTGGAAAGGAGCTCTTTACATCCCGATGTGCAAAGCACTCCTCTCAGGGTTGCTCCAACATTGGGAATGGTGGTGGGGATGCTGAAATGTCAGGTTGTGCTCAGCCTGGTGCTCGGTGCCATCTTCTGCTCACCCATGAATGGTGATTGATGGCGTGCATCAGGTGCCAGCGGACACAAACCAGCTCGGATGGATATTCAGTGACAAGCACGTGTTCAAGCTGCTATGCTGGGGTGGCATCCCCGGAGCATTCCTATGCAGTCACCAACTGCAGCACCTGCTGTGATGTCTCTCCTTGGCTCCTGACATCCCTCCTTGGCTCTCCTTCACCCTTGATGATGCTGACATCATCATAATGAGCCCTAGGAGCCCTGGTTGTATAGAACACCAATGATGCCATGGCAATACAAGTACCTTAGCTCCTCATCCTGCAGGACAGCTCTTCTCACCCGCTCACAGGTGACTCTTGCAAGTGGGCTTCTGATATTTGTCCCACACAAAAACATGAGAGGAACTGCCCGAAAGCAACAAATTTTGCCCCGATCAACTCTTCTAGGATGAAACTCGAGGCAAAGAGGTGTCTCTACCTACCTGTCAGCCTCCACCCCCTGCCACATACATTTTACTGTTGACTCTCCTATTTTTTGTCATGCTCTCTGCTTGTTGTCTGAGGTGAGATGAAAGATTTTTAATAGTGATGGCATACAGCTCTAGAGACAAAAGGGTCTATTCTTTTCTTATCTCGGATGTGTTAAAAACACTCTACCTTCATCCCGCTACGTTCAAAAGGAGAGAAAAAGTGAAACGAAGAGAACAATTTTTCAGCACCATTAATAAAACAACCCCAAATGATATAAAATAGCCTTGTTTCACATGACAAACACTGTACCCACGAGCTTTGACTTCTCATGAAGAGAGAGAGAGAAAACCTTCAGAACTTTTTCTGGGCTCTCAAACTTCCAGCGTGGTTCGTAGGGGCTGTAATTTAGCCCCAGGCATTTGAGAATCTACTTTGTGTGTTTTGGCAATGACATGAAAATGCAGAGAGAACTGTACATCTTGCAGTTGTATGCTGGGCTAAGCGATCTGAGGGGCCTGTCTATAATAGAGGAATCATCTTTTCTTCAATGAAGTGCTACTATTGTTGTGATCTTCAATAAAGGGTATAATGGACGCATTCATGTGGTGGCTGTTGTTTGTGTGTCATTCTTTCAGCGTACAGCTAAGCGCACAAGAGTCTTTTAAACTCTTCTCTACTCAGATCCAGTAGTGCTAGCATTTTGTGCCAAACTAGGTTGGTTTTCCCCCTGCAAGCTTCTTTTCCTATTATTTTTGGATAAAGCCAATTGACCGTGAAATACCTTTTTATTGCAAAATGATAAGTCCAGGCCCTCACTGTGGGATCACGGGTTAAAACAGCACTGTAATGCACATTTGCGTGGAGGTGCTGTTGGTTTAAACATCCGCCTTTCTAAAATTAGTCACTTTGGCCCATTGTAGGCATGTTAAGAAACTGATGTTCATCAGTGTTCAGAAATAATATTCAAAGCTGCATTTGCTTTTGGGCACCATAATCATATCAATAGCCATTTTTCATGTAAGAAGTCCAAACTGAAGTTATGCCTTACCTGTGAGTAAACAGCATCCTCAGGCCTTCATAGGATGCCCTGAATAAAGTGATTTTCTTCTGTTTTATTAGAGGGGAGAGATTTGCAAAGACAAAAGGCAATGCTTATGCCTGCAAAGGCAGAAACTTGCATAAACCCACACAGTAATGGCAAAGAGTGAAGAATATTTTAGCATGCAATGTGCATGTGCACTTAACTTATCACAGATGCAATCACTAGCATGTGGTCAGATAGGTGGCTTTGATGGAGTGGTGAGGCTTTGAAGAAGGGTGCTGAGCAAGGGTGCAACCAGCAGCTGAGAATGCACAGGATGAGGCTCATGTGGGCCATGAGAGGATGCTCGTTTATCAACCATACAACAGCAAGAGGGGTAGGGGAGGAAACGTTACCTTGAATCTGCTCTAAAGAACCCACTTGAATCAATAGGCCTACATTTAAATAAGTTTAGATGTAATTATCCGTTACAAATCTGGTTTTCTGCCTTGTTAGCTGGAGATCCTAGGCACTTTTATTTAAAATTTGTACCAAACTCAACCTCATTTAACTACACAATGTGAACAGTTTAGGGGAAGAGGGGGAAAAAAGAAAGAAAAAACCAAAGCCTTCCAACATCTTTTCTTTTTAGGCAAGTTGAAAAGGATGAGCACCTAGCAAAGGGTTTTTTTCTCAAGTCATTTTTTAAAGATTGTTATTATCTTTTCATATTAAAGTTAACATTACCATATGCTGTTGAGCTTTTGTTGACGGCAATGCTTAAACTGGGATGTTGTTTCCTTTGGAGATTCTTACTGCCAGTCATTAATTTACATTTTTTTGAAATTGTACAGCGAGTGCTTTGTTGATGCCTGTTTTCATTTTGTTTCTCTCTCTTTTCAGGTCACACATGAGGAGTTTTTTCAAACAGCAAGTTAAGGCAATGGAATGAAATCAGTGACATCTGCCACTCATGCTCTCTCTCTCCATCCTGTTTACCCATAGCCCCCCTTTTTCCCTTTTCTTTTTGCAATGTTCCTAGTTTTCATCCCATTCAGTGGCCACCCTTTATTCTGCTCCCCAGCCCCCAGTTTCTCCAGTAATTACTGTGGGGAATGCATTTGAATCTGAATCTGTTTCTCTCCGTCATTCTTTGGCCCTTTCTGGTTGTTGGTTTGGAGATGTCTTAATGTTCCCATTCGAACTGAGATGTCTCCCTTCATAAACTTCAGTCATGTCCATTTTTATTTTGTCTCCGAGGAAATCAAAGATCATGTCACGAAAGTGAAGTGTCCAGCACTTAACATGATCCCATGCTGATTGTAACAGGCTTCTAGGAACTGTCCTACTCCGTGCTTTTGGTTCCCTATTGTGGTTGACCATCTCCATAACAATCTAAATAAATGAAATCTAATTAAAAAGAAAAAGGACACAACTGCCTCCCCACTCCCTCTTTAAAAGCTGAATGAATAACATTGAATCCTCTCCAGTAGGAAATTTATGAGGCTGAGAGTCAGGGTCCTGATTCTGAAAACTTTACTCATGCACTAATCCTCACACACTTGATTTATCCTTTCAGCTTCAGTTCACACAATGACTCATAAAAATAAGTGATGTAGGATTGGGCCCTTCAGAAACTTGCAATGACGCAGTTTTCCCCGGTGTTTTCTTTCATTATTGTGATTTTTAACTACTGACTATACAGGCAGAGCAAATCTTTCTTCAATCCTTACTCCAGCAAGTAAAGAGAGTAGACACTTGTCAGAAAAGGATTTGATCCAACAAGCATACAGGTATATGTTTTAGGTTTCTTCGGTAATAGACTTGTCTCTCTTGTACCAGATTAGGGACCTTTGGCAAAGGAGATCATCCCATTGTATCACAGCACGGATGTTCCCTATTACAATGCTTGAAACAATCTATTTAGGACAAGCTGCTTAAAAACTCTTTCAATACAGATCACCACCAAAAAGGAAACAAAGGAAATTCTAGACTGTAGCAAGACTGATCTGTTTAGTATATGCCCTTAAAACTTAATGTGCACGGTTAGGATTCAGTTAAGTGCTCTGTCGCTAAAACTTGGATTGAAGCAGCCCTGCTGTAAAGTTTCTTTCCTGATGTCATTTTAAAGTGAGAAGAGGAAAGAAGAGAAACAAATTGACACGTACTGTGATAAATTCCTGTAATGGATTAGAAACAGTGCATTGCTGACACTGAAGTCAGAAGAACAGAACAGTTTGGGAAATGGTTCAGAGATGCTGGCTCTGGTTATTTCTTCCAGTGGAGTAATAAGAATGCTGGAAACTTGCCTTGTGTGTGTGTGATCTCTACTCAAGTCCCTCTGGAAATGCATTAAAAAAAGGGAGGGCTTGTTGCTAAAGGGTATTGTTTGGAAAATTATACAAAACAACAACCAGCAAAAGAAACCGCTTTTGTAGATGATGGGAAATATCAGGAATGGATAAAATTATTCACACTAGGCTGAATTCTTATGTCTGTCTTCCTATCTGAGAATGAATAAGAAGTAAAGAGAATGTAGCATTTGTCCTGTTCCTGCCTCTCCAGGTACTCAGCTCAGGAGGTCCCATCAGGAATTTATAAAGGCCAATTTTGCAGACCACTAGAGAGGCAGAAGACTGCTTGTTGACTGGTTCGAATCACACTTATTCCGTTTTCTTCTTCTGTTTTGGGTAGTACATTCTGGTATATTTAGGAGGTTACCCTCCAACATCTGGGAATCATTTTCACACCAAATGATGGGAAGACAACCCTCAATTACAGCACTGAATCCCACCCCACTGTTGAAAACAGCACGTCTGCATGTGTGCACCCTGCTTACTGCCTGATCAGGGGTAACCTCCTGAGAGGTTCTCCTCCTTTATAGCCGTTTCTGCTGTGGGGGCTTTTCTGCAGGGCTCAAAGCCCATGTGAAGCAATTCAACTTCCCTGGCTCTCTGCCCCTTGAGTAGCTCCTGTTCTACAGGAAAATGCATTTTTCTGCCCCTTTTTCTTCTCGCCCTGACTTGGGAGGAGGTTTTGGACACTGCCACTGCTGGTGTCCCATTGCTTCCTTCTCACCCCCCTCCCCACGCGTCATGTTCTCACCCGAGGGGATTAGAAAGAGCTGTTGCTTTGGTTGGATTAAAATACAGACATTTTACCCCAAACTAACAAAGTGTTGCAAAACAGGACTAAATGATGGGAAGAGAGGGCTTTTCCAGAGAAAAGTCTGCCTAGAGGGTCTTAATGGAGGTGTAAAACTATACAAGTGTGAAATGTTATTATTATTATTTATGAACTATCCTGCACTCTGCCTGACACTGCCTGAGATATCATTTTACTGGCACATGCAAAGCAATGCAATTCTTTGGCTTCCTTCCCTGCTGAAAGTGTACCCACAGCCTGAATGGGGCATTCGGGGACCTGTTTCCAGCATGTGGATCTCACTGAGCAAATCGCACAGCAAGAGACCAGAGGTCTGATTTGAACAGGGGCAGCATGCACAGGAGTATTCCCAGCAAGGAATTTTTAGAGTGATTTATAACCAGGGAGTGTTTGTCATGGGAGCTACATACTCGAACACACACATGAGCATGGTGGAGCATGAGAGAGCACTAAGATACCATCGCCAGAAAATCAACATGCATTTTCAAACATGTAACATACCCAATAACAAGAACCCCTTTAAAATAATCCTCTGAGCAATTTATATCCTCTGTTAACATATGCTACTACATAGCCATCAAACTGGGGTCAGAAGGGAAAGGGAAAAACCTAAGGCCAGTGACAGGAAGAAAATGAAGCTATTGAGAATCAGAACAAGAGAATATCAGAGCAAAAGCAGGACCAAGGTGAGGGGGCTCGATGGTGCAGGGGAGAAGGGGAATGCCAGGGTAAAAGGACCTGGGGCTAATCTGGCTTTCACATTACCTGCGTGCATGTATTACCCACACTGCTGCTGAGCTATGGGATGCTGGAGCACTCAGGCAACCCATGTGCTACTCATGGGGGATTTCCAACTGGCAGCAGAAATTCTGGTTGTAGAAGGTGGTATTTCAGGGCTTGTGGCACTGGGTCTCTGGTAGAGACAGCCAAGGTCTGAATGGCAGCCCCCTTTCACCTATGGCCATATGTCCTGGCTTCTGTAAATTGGAAGGGGTTGCCTGCTCCCTGCTGACCTGGGAATGTTTTCCCTTAGATCTGGTGTCTCTAGCAGCAATGACTAAGTACTTGCAGTGGAGGAACTGCTCTGATGATCCCTACTTTTCCCATTTTGGCAATATTGAGGAGCTGTCATCAGGATTCATCTAACCTACTATTGCTCACTCCCCCCCCCTTTCAAAATTGTAAGATTTCCTGCTGCTTTCCTGTGAGATAAATACCAGGGATTTAGGATGAGCAGAGCAGCAAATCATCTGTTGGCTTTTGCTTCCTCTCTCCCTCTCTCTGTAAGCAGCATTTCCTCTAGCACTGATTTATATTTGGTTCCAGAGGAAGAGAAGCTGCCAGGGGACGTTTCAGCCTTTGACACCACAGTCACCAGAGACCTGAAGCTGAGCTCGTGCCTTGCAAGAGCAGCTGTATATATGCCCAAAGAAATCCAGCCTACTTCTCTGTCCTCACTCCCATGTGGTTCTTGAGGACTTCGGTGTCTTGTGCCCACTGATCATCCTGATCGATGGGAAATAACACCATGAATGCTACCTGGTTGTGCATCCTGCTCCCCTAGCCCGTTCCAACTGGATACCAATGGCATGGGTGAGTGCCCAAGGCACTGCTACAATATAATGGTGCCAATAGAGGTGCAGACTCTAAAACCAAACCGTTTGCCTCTGGGTACAGTGGCTGAATATAGAACTTGAGAGATCTGAGTTTTCCTCCAGACTCTGCCATTACCTTCAACACTAATCATGCCAAAGTAACTTGTATGATGAGCTTCCTAACTGACCTGTGCTGTGTGGAAAATCACTTAAGATCTTCAAACAAAAAGTGCTAAAGAATTTAATTGCTCTTAATTGAATGTAGCCTCCTGAATAGGGCACAGGTGAGCTCAGACTGCATCCCTTTGTTTTAAAGGGAGTTCTGGGCATTTGGGAGGGGTTGTTGCTTTTACTATCAGTGGTGACTAATGACCTTGTCACCAGAGAAGAGGTTTTGATTTGTCCACCCAAGCAGATAATCGCAGTATTACATATGTTGGTCATGCTCTTTTTATTTTGATGAGGTGATGCAGACAGCCAGCTGGCAGATTGCTGGTGGGTCTGCCCAGGGTTTGGGTGAAGCAAGTAGATTAGCAGGGCTGGGCCAGCTGCAGCTCTTGATTTTCATACAGGGCTTGTGTGGCTCCCACCCTGAGTCTATCTGGGGTGACCTGCAAGGAGCTGTGCTGGCCCAGGAGATGTTTGTCAGGTGATAAGTGCCTTTGTGATGATGTGAAGCAGACGCTGCCGGCCCCGATTGCTCTACAATACTCTCCGGGACCTGCCTTTGGGGTCATCTTCCCTCCCTGAAGCATCATCTCCCCTGGGTCCCCTGCACCAGCTGTGGGATGTGCCCCACTGGCTTGGCTGTATAGTGTGGGATTGCTGAGTAAGCAGCTCAAACTGGCTTTTGTTCATCTTCTTAATAGTTCTCCCCCAGATGTCACTCTGATCAGGAAAAGACTCCATTGATTAGCTCAGCCTTCAGGCTGAAAACCTTCAAGCTTTTGACTTGGTGCTTTTCAGCCAAGTATTTCACCTAACAGAGCTCTGGGTAGGGTATGTGGATACTTTTACTTGTCTGCTCCGACAGGTGGTCTTGGAAAAAATGGGTTTCCTAGCTGAACTTTTATTCTTTAAGAGAGAAAAAAAAAAAGCCAGTCTTAACTTGACTCTCCCAGGGTCTGTTTTATTTCAATAGGGAAACAACTTACTAATTAGGGTAAGACTCTTTAAGAAAATATGTTTTCTATTCCACTGATAGTCAGTTACAAGCGATAACACTGTTAAATGTAGTGCCTAATAAATCTAGAAAAACTACCCAATAAATGTAAGTAATAACAATGATTAACAATAAATTAAATGCAGAGAACTAGGAATGTACCACATTATTTTTAACTAGTCTGGTCCATCGGGTTCTTATTATTCAGTTTGTCCTCCACACCTGGAGTTTATTAGAGTGTAATACAAACTAAACAGTCCCTCAGAGAGGCCATTGGAAGGGCTTAGTATAAAACAATATACAAGTTTAATAGTGGTAACTGACCTTTTTTTCTTTTGCAAAAACGTATCTCAGTAACTTGATTCCTAAGGAAATGTAATGCTTTTTTACATAATCCTAATGGGTGATTTTCTTTTTTTGTTTAATTTAGATTATTTTTATGCACAAGACAGCAAGACCTATGGCCAAGTCAGGGATCTCTTATTCTTCCAGTTATAAAATAGTTACTCACGAGTATTTTTCTTTCTTCACCCATTTAAAGATCAAGCAAGCAAAAGGGTTAATGCTGTAAGCTATACAAATGATGAAAGTGTATGGTTAGAAATGGCTAAACTTCATCACAGTCATGCCTGGCTAAAGGTTTCAAGCAGCTTAAAGTTCAGGGTTGTTCAGGCTCAAGCTGCTTTTGTTTGGCACAGTGCAGAGATAAGGTTCGTTTGCTGCAATATGAATCCAGGCCTGACCTTTAAACACCTCTAAAGTTGGACTAGGGGCGTTGGCTCACATCAGTGTATTTTTCTTAATACATACACATGAGTAACAACCAAATATCCACAATGATGCATGTTGTTTGTAGCTGGAATTTTTAGTTAGTGTTCCTTCAGGTTTTTGTTTTAAAATGTTGGAAAAACATCATTGTCTTTTTTCTTTCTCTCTTACTCTTCCTCCTCCTCCCACTTCTCTTTTGAAACCACAAGCTATGGGCAATAGTAAATCCACAAGACAAAAGATTCTTTCCTAATTTATTTCCCTGAATTTCCATTGTTACACTTATGCCATCTAATGGACTACAGTGTTTTTCTGTCCTGTTCCTACTTTTTCAAATAAAACACAGTTTAATGGTTCTGAGGTTTTTAACTGCTCTTAAAACTTAAAAACAGCAGTAGGGAAGAGGCATATTCCTTACACAATGACCTGTAATATTCTGTGCTCTGTGAATCCAGTATTGCTGCACACATCCCAAATCCCTATGTTGTTTCAGACTAAAAATCCCTTTGTTTAGATACCTTTACATGCTTTAAACCAGAATTGCAGACATTGACACTGTGAATCAGCCCATAAAAAAGGACCAAAAACCAGCTCTGAAACAATTATAGGGAACATTAAATTTAGTGCTATTCAGAGGTGCAAATAAGTCAACTAACATATGAAATTTGGAGCAGGGACAGGAATATTTCCGTATAGTCTACATCATCTTCAGACCTACTCATCTTTCAGGATTGGCTCCAATTCTTACTCACTCAAATAGTGATGCCAGAAACCACATACAGCTTGCTCACTGTAAGCCTTCATTTTATAATCAAAACCATTTTTATTTTGATTCACTCCCCCTTCATTTTAAGGGATGAGAAACTATTCCTTGTTTCTGCAAAGATCATCTTTGCTTCAAACACAGACTTGACCAAGTGACTCGGAAAACACTGCAATAATAACTAATATTTTGAAATAAATAAACAAGTACAGTTGCCAATGATTTTTCAGGTGGGTTCTTGTTTTGTTTTGGATGAGTTTTTTCCCCCGTAAGTATCTCTGGCAGGAAAAAAACTCAGAAGGAATAATTTTTGTGGACCCTTTTGCAAAAGCAGACAGGAAAAATGGAATTTGCTATTGTACCAAGAAGATTTAACTTAATGGATTATAAAGCCATTGGCCAATAAAGTTGGATCCATGGCTCCAGCTCTTTATATGTGATCTGGTCCATATTCCTGAAAAGTTAGAGTTTGAAAAGTAGAAAGACACCACAGACCCTGCAGCGCTGTGTGGCAGTGAAAAGCCAAATCCAAGGTGCCGTCACATGGGGAATATGCACTCAGACAGGTCGTGTTCAGAGGAGCAGGATGTCGAAGGCAGGACTGCCCTTGGCTTCTCAAAAAGGTTTCGATTGCCAGCAGGTTTTAGAATCATAGAATCATAGGATGGTTTGGGTTGGAAAAGACCTTAAGATCATCTAGTTCCAATCCCCTGCCACGAGCAGGGACACCTCGCGCTAAACTACGTCGCCCAAGGCTCTGTCCAACCTGGCCTTGAACACTGCCAGGGACGGAGCATTCACAACTTCCTTGGGCAGCCTGTTCCAGTGCCTCACCACCCTCACTGTAAAGAACTTCTTCCTTACATCTAACCTGAACTTCCCCTGTTTAAATTTGAACCCGTTATCCCTTGTCCTACCACTACAGTCTCTGATGAAGAGTCCCTCCCTCGCATCCTTGTAGGCCCCCTTCAGATACTGGAAGGCTGCTATGAGGTCTCCACGCAGCTTCTCTTCTCCAGGCTGAACAGCCCCAACTTTCTCAGCCTGTCTTCATACACGAGGTGCTCCAGGCCTCTTATCATCCTCATGACCTCCTCTGGACTTGCTCCAACACCTCCATGTCTTTTTTATGTTGAGGACACCAGAACTGGACACAATACTCCAAGTGAGGTCTCACGAGAGCAGAGCAGAGTGACAGGATCACCTCCTTCGACCTGCTGGTCACGCTTCTTTTGATTCTTGGCTAATGGATGTACTTCTCTGTTTCTGCATGTCCACCACGTGAAGCGTTGGGTTTACAGAGTGTTTTGGGCTGTCCTGGCCATAGGGGAACAGGGGCCCCCCATCTTGCATATCATGCTCTTTTTTTGTTTTGTGGGCTAGGAGACAACACATGGCCATGGATGCCTCTTGCCAAAATAATGCAGCCCACTGGTATCCTTGGTATCTCAGCTTCAGCTGGGATGCCCACTGTGGGCCTTACTGATGTTAATGAAAAATTCACCAAAATCAGGAGAAACTTGAAGGCTCTTTGTTGCTCCTACCAACAGGGAAAACATGCTGGTTTTGTAGTACACAGATCTGCTCTCATTTACACTGATGTACCTTTATTCAAAGAGGAAACCTTGGGTTACTCTGACTTAAGGTCTGCCCCTGGGAACCATCCTGAGTTGTTTTAACAAAGCTGTGTTCTCCAGGCTATCATTTACATAACCGGATGTCTGTCCTGCTTGATCCATGCCCTCATCAATATGCTTAGTGTGAGCATTATTTGATTTGATTTATTCTGCTTTCTTTGGAATCATAGATTGATCCCACATAAAAATTCCTGGGGAAATCAGGTAGTTTCTGTGTAGCACTTGATTTTCACTGCACTGCAGCCCCCTAAAAACTGTCTGAGAGGGAAAGGTACACAGGCTAAGAATCAAAGCAGACTGCTTCCACAATAAGCTGAGACTCAAATAAAAATGCATACACATAGGTAATGATGGCTGGGAGAGGAACTGTTCTTTTTGCAGTTGAATGTATCGAGCTTCCAAACAAGCAATAGATTGTTTTTTGGATTTCTCTTTTCTTTTTTTACATAATATACCCTTTGGGAGTCAAAGCCCTATACATAATTAAGGAAGTTTCTTTTTTAACTGGATGCATTGTGATATGTGCTCTCTAAATAAAATAAATAACCATTACAATATGAGAACTGCAGGGTCATTTTATCCCTTCCCTTCTCCCTCCACTTTGAATTTTGTCTATGGAAAAGCAGATGCCATATCCACTGCCTCCTAAGAGCAGCACTATGATCTTGCAGGCTCCTGCAGCATGGGACCCTGGGCACTGGCAAACAGGCAGCAGCATAGACTGCCTCTGGAAGAAACAAAGAGTGCATGGAGTTGAGAGGCTGGGCTGGGAACCAGGGAGCCAGAACATCCCTGGATGCTCTCCTTCCCAGGCTGTGTATTGGCACAGGAATTATTTCTCCTTGATTCCTGCCCTCCTCCACGTGCATGTCCCGTGAGGATGTTTTTGCTCTGCTTGCGTTATGCTTTTATTTGCATAAGGCTTGGGAATCTTTTGGAGAATAGTGATAGCCAGGAATGAAATGTCATTATTGTGTGACTGTATTGGCATTTAAAAGGCATAAGAACGATAGGATCCGTCTCAGAGGCAAAATCCTGCCCAGGTCAAGGACTACTTGTGTACTAAGTGCTCCTTGAAATTGCTGGTGCTCAGAAAGTATCTAATGGTGCAAGCACAGACTCTGATGAAGACAGAGGATAGCAAGACACACAACAATAGAAGAAAAATAAGTGCTACTAGTTCCTAGTGACATTAGGAGCGAGTTTAGCTTTTTCTATGAGGACACTAGTTTCCTGTACCTATCTGTTTCTCTGCTCCAGCACAATCAATGGGTTTGAGAAATTACTGTGCCATTTTAAAGAAAGATGTAAAACCTGGGATCAAATTAATGCTGATGTAAATGAATGAAAAACCTACATAGGTTGAATGGGGACTGCCTAGAGGCAGCGCATGTCTGAAAACCAAGCTGTTTGCTCAGGCGTTTTGGTAAATCCTGCTGTCCTTCACACATCACAGCCTGGGATTCCCTTCTCTTTGTAGGCAATGTTGACTTGTATGGTATTTTTTTCCTAAGGTATTTACACAGAGAGCTCCTACCCCACGTTTAAGGAAGAAAAATCAACACAAGTTAAACTTCACCCTGGGGCAAAGACTGCTCTTGGACCTGCCAGATGTCTGGCTCCAGTCCAGGCAGTCTGACTTCCAGGTTGGGCTTTTGGGAAAGAAACTAGCCCTTGGGAACAAGCATGTAGGAGGGCTCCTTGCAGTGTCTCCCACAGGGTAAGGGGTGGGGGGAATGGACAGATGTTTTCTGGGCTGAATTCAGGCCAGCTGACCTGTGGTCATAACAGCTGGGGTGGGCTGCATAAGGGAGGCACTGCTGGTGGGACTCAACATGCCTGGAAATCTGCAGAGCACATGGACATCATGTCCTACCAACTGGGGTGGCTGATCAAGTCTATAGGATCAAGAGAGAAAGAGCTGCTCCTCCTCCATGGCCTTGCTTTTTTAAGATGAATTTTTCACATCGGGAGTGTTCTTTCCTCACCAAGCAGGCTTTCTGCATCCATACTGACCCAATGCTTTCATCCTTCTCTTGGGCTGCAAACAGCAAGATGCTCAGCTGCGATTACACAAGCCATGGAGAAGTCTCCAGTGCATTACAGATGCAGAACCAAGACAGAGTGGTGGTGTCAGGGCTTCAGCATTTCCCACCCTCAGTCTGGTCCCTCAGTAGTCACAGGCTGGTGGCTTCAGGCGGCCCAGCGAGCTCCAGAGCTCATGCAGTTATAACAGCCTTATTAATAATGTCTTTCTTCCTTTTTCTGAACCATGTTATTTCAGGGCCGGGGCCATTGGCTTTTCCTGTATCAAATGCCAGTGCCATGGGGCTGGCATGATCTTCCAGGAAATGCTTTGAATCTTTCAATATTGGAACTGTGGTGGGGGTGAAGGTACGTCCCTTCCAACCCTTTTCCCCTATCTTTTGTCAGTGTGTCAGGGTGACCTTAGGGCTAGCTTGAGCCAATCTGCTCTTTCCCACCAAGCTGGGAGATCCTCAGCTTTAATTTACCAACTTGGAGGCTTTTTGAGGGAGGAAAAGATCTTCAGATGAAACACAATATTTCAAGATGATTATTGCTATAGTTAATGGGAAAGCAGTTTATATGAAACACTCTGTTCTCTCTGTGTCCCACACTTCTACAGGACATGCTGGATAACTGGTACCATAAAAGTGTGCTTTTGGCAGGATTCAGACAGCAATAAAGTTATGCACTTTAGATTACAGCTAGGAGAGAGAAGGGGGAGAAAGGAAATTCCTTTGAAAATTATAATTTCAACATGATAAAGTTGGCTGAAGAAGTGCAGCAACAGATAAAAATCAGCCTTGGTAGAAGGCTGTGACCATTCAATAAAACAACGAAGCACTGAAATGTGCAGAAAGTGGTTTACCGTGAATTAAAAGTGCAGAGAGTCCATCAGTGAGCAGCAGTTAGCTAATGAGAAAAGCAGATGCATGCATTTAGGAAATGTAAAAAAACCTTAAACCTTGTAAATTTTTATGTATTGCCCCTTGCACCAAAATATGAAAACCAGTTAAAAAAAAAAAAATCAAACCACAAAAAAAAAAAGGCTAAAACAAAACCCCACCAAGTATGTCTATAAAAGAATTAGGAGACACGGCCAATAGAGAAATAAAAAATCATTTAGAAAAACTACTGTTGATATATTGAGAACAGAAATACTGAGACATAGAAAAATATTGATTTTTGATTCTCTTGAACATATTTTTTGTTCCCTGGTTATAAAACAGATTTTTCCAGCTTCTTTTGGCAAGCCCAGCCTGCTGCATCTATTGAATAATGGGTGTATTCTAGAGGTACATCCTCAGAAGGACACGTAGACACAATGAAGACAGTTTTATCAACTATTGAAGTCTACAGGTAAATGTTTGCCCTAGAGTAAACCAAAAATCCAGAATGGCCTCTGGAAAGCAAAACATTTAGGACCCTAGATTTTCATAGTTTGTTCATCATTTTAAGAAAATTCCCTTGGAAGGTACAATATGGGAAAATCCAATCTACAAATATACATTTAGAATGGACAAGAGAGTGCTTTTAAATTTAAGATAGCAGTTGGCTTAACTGTTTTAAAAGAAAAATCCATGTGTAGTTTGGAGGCAATGTTAATACAATCCAATTTACAAATGTATTGATCTGAGAGGTGATTTTTCAGGATATGAAATTTTGAAAAAAATTATCAAAAAATTTGGGTTTTTCTCACCATTAGCACCACTGACATCCTCTATTCATGAAGAAACAGTCTCTTTGTCTGACTGATTAACATTTCGAGCACTGCAGCTCTCTTCAAGTAGGTATAATTCAGGCACAAAGCCTTCATCAGCCACAGAGGGACGTTTCAGAGCTGCTCTATGCATTGCCTCTGTCAGTACATCAGCCCTTAAGAAGCCAAAGTTCAAGGCCTCACCCCGCCTTACTTCAGGCAAGACCCTCTCTGAGGTTGGCTGCCCTCCAGTTTGCTTAGCAGAGATGAAGCACCATCCAACTTCAGGCTCTCCTTGAGCACTCCTGCCTGCAATATCCTTACACATCTGACTGGTTGAAACATGTGGCTAAAACAAGTGTCAGCACCTTGCTACCAAGATCTCCTAGATATTAAAGCACATTGATCTCTGAGGTGCAATTAGCTTGGAACAAGTGGAGATTGGTCTGAGGGAGCTCCTAGGACTGGCTGCATGACTCCCTGTTTTGCTGGCTGTGCAGAGTGTCTTCAAACAGTCCTTTCTCTGTAGTGCAACTATGTAGGACTCAGGTTGGAAATGGCCTCTAGTCCAATCTCTTGCTCAAAGAAAGTTCAGTGATGAGGTTGGAGTAGATTACTCAGGGCTTTATCTGGTTGCATCACCAAAACTTCCAAGGATGGGGGCAGCTCAGCCTCCCTGGGGGTCCCACTATTTACTTGTCCTCATGTTGAAAAAAGTTTCTTATTTCAACTAATATCAGTTTTCTCTTGTCATCCTGCAATGGCTTTTACCATTGTAAGAGCCTGGTTTTGCCTTCTTAATAACATCCTTCTAGGTACTAGAGCAAGTGAGGCAATGCAGGAGGATGGAGATAGGTTGATTTCACACTCATATGAACAGTTGGGATAACTGAAAAACTAATCAAAGTGGGAAGGCATTAAAGCAAGCCTGAGTGTCCAGCTCCATGCACCAACCAGGTGTGTACTCATAACCACAGCTACCAGCTCTTCCTGACTGACCTGCCCATCTTCACAGGGTGTTGGTGACTGCTGTCTGATCAATTCACTGGGGTTTGATTTCCTGGTCTTCTTTCAGGGACCGCTTAATAGTCCAAGGATCACAGAGATCTCAACTTAAAAAGCAGGACCTAATGTGATCAAGACCTCTTTAAATGTGAAGCAGGCATCTGTAAATCACATAACTCTGTGGATGTCAAATCTGGCCTAGAGGACGTACATCTACCTCCCTTCCTATATAATATACGGTAGCAGTTAACTGTAATGAGTGGTAATATAACTCAAGTGCCAAAGGGATTAGACATAGAGGGTTCAGCATAAAACACGATACTCAGACCTTATTCTTTTTCTTTTTTCCCTCTTTAGTTTTAATGTGGTGGGCTGGGGCATTTACCTTTAATCCCATTGTTGTATAGACATTGTGTTATTTTCAGTCTATAAAATTTATATTCCTCTTCAATTAGATTACAGCTGAACCAAAAAGGAGGGGATTCTGCTCTGTGAATGCCATTCCAGCTCTTACAGAGCACAGGCAATTGTCACCTCTTCCTCCCCTCGTCCCACTGACCCCCCCAGTCTCCCACCCTGCTCCTTTTCTTAACTCAGCTGTGCTGCAGTACTTGATCAATTGCAACAGCACTAAAAAAAAGTTAGTCATACATGATCAGCAAAATGGCCCAAATGATGTCATCCATCAAGATGGACATCGCAATTTGCCAACTATTTTCTCATAAATCAAATCATAGTCCCACAAGGAAGAAGAGCAGCTCATGAAGAGCCAACATGGCAGCAGTTATCAGCAGACTGAGAGAAATGCTCCCTCAAGTATACAGTAATTATTTTTACTCGATGGGAAATAAAGAGGGGAGAGATGGTAGTGTAGAACTGGAGAGTGTCTGCCTCACTTCATTACTATTCCCTAGGCAAGGGGCGCAACATATGCTTTTCATTGTGAAGCCAATAATTTTGAATCTTGGGACAGGTGAAAACTTAAATGACATTTGCAAACCTTGATTTATTTCCCTGCTTAACTCTGGAACATGCTTTAGATTTAGCTCTATAAGTTTCCATAGATTAGTGGCCAGTGTCACTGCATTTGCAGTGACCTTTAGCAAGTCTTTCCTTTTTTGTATCAGTTAATTAAATATTTTGGGTACTATTAATGCCTTAGTGTAACCATCCCTGCTTTCTTTTTGTGTACACGTATGAAACAACAGGGGGATAGCATGAACATTTTAATTTTTTATTGAGATTGTCTCTTGCATTTTTTCCCCCTCTCTTTCACTTGCTTTTTCTGTTTTTCCCCTCCCATGTGCAATTTTACTTGCTGGAAATCTCATTAAAAGTTATTTATGAGCTGCTAGTGATCCCGTAAGGATTACACCTAATTCAGTCTGTAAAGCTTTTGAGTTACATTGCTTCCCAGGAATAGTCCCTACAGCAAGAAGGACCACCTTTCCCATTGTTTGACTTTCATTATCATTAGTATAAATACTTCATGAGAGATTCCTTACAAATGCAGAATGGATCATTGACAGGACTTAGGCACCAAGTGCCATTTGGTATGTTAAGATTTTGCTTCCTGATTCTTTGGTTCATCCTGTTTTACATGCGGGGAAACCAATGATTCATAAAGGTGACATCATTTGTGCAAGCCTCACAAAGTGTCAAGAAAAGACTGTTTCCTTGAAAACAGCCAAAGGTTAATAATATTAGGGTCTAGAGTTGTATTTGCTAATCAAATTAAACCTGCTAGTGAAACATCAGAGGGGTTACAGATCCAAGGTAAACATTCTTCATCTCCCTAGAAGTGAAGAATTCTCTCCTTTCTTAGCCTCTAATTTTATTTTCAGGCTATATTTTTAGTTTTTCTTTCAGAGTGACAGTGAAAATGTATCTAACATGTTCAGAATATCACATCCAGCATTAGATACCCTGATATTTCTGGAAGACTTAGGACTTTGTGCTCTTCTTAGTTCACTATATCACTTGGGCCAGTTATAATAATAAAAATAATACAAAGAATATAGGTTTCTTATTTCCCTCCAATGGATGGATAGCTTAGAAAAATAAAAATTTGAATCATCTTCCCATGGTGTGCAGTTCAAAGTATGAACATTAAGAAAATTAGTGAGAAATAATACAATTTCTTGCTAGACCAAGCAGTCACCTCACCATGCTGTGATGTTGGAAAGGGAACAGGTAACAATGCAGAAGAGCTTCCACAGGGACTGGGATCTGACCACAGGCACATCGGAGTGTTTGGGCATCTGATTCACATCATTGTAAATAAGCATCAGGTAAATTTTAGCGTTTACAGCTTTCGAGCCAAATTGGGCCAGTTTATAGTGCAAGAGCCTGTAAGCACAGCAAGAGGTGGTCTCTGTTCCAATGAGAGAGGAAGCAGGAGTAAAAAGGACATCCTTTACAGATGTCAAGTGAAGAGGCTATAAATATCCTCACCAAGGTGAGGGGAGTTGTCTGCTGCAGAGCTGAGAACTGAACCTCAGTCTCAAATCCCAGTCCTGACCTGTAGCCACATAAAGCCTGTCCTTCCTTCTACCTCTGCTAATTGGTTTACCCAGCCCACCTGGTGAACATCTCAAACCCTCCCAGGTCAGCTGCTCAATAAAGGGAGAAATTTCAAGGGGGGAAAAATAGCTCACTTGGGATGAAGCAGGTTTTATTTCATCAGCTGTCAGGAAAAAGTGCTGCTTTTGTTTGAAGGAGGAGTGAAGACAAGAAGAAAGAGAGATGAAATCCATGTTATTTTCCAACCAACCGGGGAGAAATAGGAGGTGGACAGAGACTGAGATGACCTGGCCCATCCACCTTGCTTTTGAGGGTGGCCTTCCACTGATCTTGGCTGTGCAGTCCTGGAACTACACCCTTGCTCATCCTGACCCAGGCAGATGTCCAAGAAGTCACTGTGGAGTGCAGAGAACAGTATGTAATATCTTATAAAAAATTAAACCACAGAAAACTCTTGCCTTCCTAAAAGCTGTAAAGGAGACAAGGAGGGGAGAAGACATAAAGGATATGCTGGTTAGGGATTCACAACTCAGGCTATAGAAACTGAAACAATGTTGTATCAAGCCACTCTAGGGAATCATTATAAATGAATAAACATTTTTAAACATGTCTTGTGCTTAATTAATTGTGTAACTCAAAAACAAACACTACATTTCCTCAAAGTTCTCATTTTTCCCTCTCATGTACTACAAAATCAACATTAGGACTTGTAGGTCCCTCATTCTGGAATACCACTTCTCACTATTCCACTTGTAATTGGATTTCTACCTTTTCAAAATAATTTGTGTTAAAATAAAAATAAATCTATTATTTTCCTCCAGGCTAGCAGGAGCTAATAAAAAGATAATATTTCCCTCATTCTCTCCAAATTCCTTCAAAATCACGTATATTTGCTTAAGCAAACAAACAAAAGCTTTAACTGTATCTTTGCAAAAGCCACTGAACATGAGAGACTTTATGCTCTAGATTTAAAGGCAGCAAAATTTTGTGTTGTCAGTTGTACTAACAATTCATAGTTGAACCCATAGTGGATACACGGCTGGCTCCGTATTACACTAGACCTCCTTCTACTTAGTTCTGAGCAAATGTACGGCAAGGGAAAGACAAAGTGCTCCTGCTGCAAAACATCAGTTTAGAGGATTCCGCCTACCCCAGAAACCACTGCTCCAGCTGGGTCTGAAGGCTCCCAGAAGTCAGGCAGAAGCCCAAAGTCCTCAAATAACAGCCAGATACAATGGAAAAAGAGAACTTCCTAAGAATATATAGAGGTGTGGAAGTTACTAAAACAGGGGGGAAAGGATCAAAAAGAAAAGAAGTTCTTCTGAAAAAAGAACCAAACCCAAAACCTGCTAGGTAAGAGGTTTTCATCTGAAGAACTCCAGCTAATTCCACGTGCTATGAACATCTCTCCCAGCTTCCTGAGAGCCCCGCATGTGGCCTGGAGCACATTTCCAGGTTCTGGTACAGTCAAGCTCCTAACAAGCCAGGCTGAAATCTGCTTAAAATTTCCCTTTTCTCATTTCCTATGACTCCACGAGAGTCTGCTCTCCACAAGATAGAAGAGAATATCTTAATTCCAGCCTCTCTTTTCCTGCCTACCCCCAGCATTCTCTGCTCAAATTGATGTGAATGTTGGGGGAGGCAGCGAGAGCAGAGAATTTCCTTCAGTATTTGTAATCCATCTCCATTTTAGCCAAGTGAAACACAAATGGTAATCCCTTACATTTCATTTATATAACAGGTTTCTACAGCTATGGAAAGCTGAAGTTGCTATTGTTGTTGCTTTTCATCTGATTTCCACTAGGTCTGCAGTCTCCCTGCCGACATGACACCCTAAAAAGAATGTGTAATTTGATGGCAGTCAGGCTAGTCATGGATAAGAACTTCCTCCCAGTAATACGAGGTTTTTTGCATTTATGTTTCCAACATCTATTTGCCAATTTTTTATTCAGTGCCATGTTCCGTGGCAACCATTCTTAGTTTTCTGCCTATTATCACTCCTAAACTTCTTTTATCTCTCTTGGCTTCTTCTTTCCATTAAATATTACTAGCACTGGAATATTTTTCTTTCAGATCTTGCATTCTTCTACTAGAATCTAATTTTGTTGCAGTTTTAATATTTGGCTTGACAGAAGTACAATTTCCTCTGTTCACACGACGAAATTGGTTTTGTTTTATTGATAACTCAGTTATTTTCTACTATCAAACAACCATTACACATTCTCATTTGATACAATTGCCCAACCGCTTTGCATTAGCAATAACTATCGATAAAAAGTACTGTTTAGAAGTGGAAAAATACTGGCAAAAAGATCCCTTTGCTAAGGAATTTTCAAAGAATTTTTTTTTTTTTAAGTTTCAACCTAAACTTCACATGGATCAAGATGTGCTAAAGGGAAAATGTGAATGTTTAATGTTTTAGTTACTTTAGGTTTTAAATGGTGCGGGGTTTAATACAAATGGTGCTAACCTTAAACCATTATTTCGATCAAAAGCTTGGAAGTTCTCATGGGGCAGAAGGAAGAATTTTGGTTTACATACGGAGTTTTCTGTACACAAGCATACACCTATATACACACACACATATGATTATTCTGTGAACAGTCTTTTGAGCATCTGTTATAGTGCAGCAGGGCCAACTATGCTTCATTTCTGCCTGGGCGGAGAGGGTCTGTGCTCTGTATGTTTTTCCACTGGCTGTGCCAGTTAATATGCAGGATTCCTCTGTCTCTCTCCTACCTCTGTTTGTTTTTTATCAAGCTGAACAACAATTGTATTCAGCTGCTGTTTTGCATGTAAAATAATCTTTGCACGGATGACTGCAGGTCAGACTTTTCCTTTTGCTGTAGTTTTAAAGTTACATGGCAAGGGTGCATTTCATCACCTCAGGGTGTTCTGCTCTCTGGAATACTTCGCCCAGGGCAGAGATGAGCCTTGTGGTCACTTGTAGGATGTCACTAATGCATCTCTCTCTGCAATCAGTCTTTGGTTCTGGGCCTGGGCTCACATGGATCCTTCTGGATCTGCTACAGCTGTTGCCTGGTAAAGGTGGGCACTCCTGTTCAGGCAATAGATGTTCATGTGTTGGGATGCAGCAGCTGTAGGCATCACCCCAGGCCCCATTCTGGAGGATGTGAGTTTTGTAGTGTCTCACAAGCAATGGCAAACAGTCAGAACTAGGTATTTTGCAGCAGGTGGGAAGAAGACAGCAATTTGCATTTGTAGGAGATGGTGGTGAATGCTTGGGACAGCAAGAAGCCTCCGGGATGCTGTATTGTATGTGCTTGAAATGGTGGAGACCCAGCTATGTAGCAGTGACATGGGAATTGTATGGCATATCCTGAAATGGCTTTCTGCCACAGATGTAACTGAGAAGGCACAGGATGGAAGGTCGTCTTCTCAGCCATGTGCATCTTAGCACAAGAGGAGTGCTCATGTTTGCTCCTGTGCGCTGATTGGTAGGACTTGCCAGAATGAAGTGGCTCATGTGCACAGCTAGATTGCACAGCTACAGAGTAGGGCAGATATATTTCATCAGTGGTTTGTCTTCTGTTCCTCCACATTCTTGCTCTGCTGCTCCTCTTTCTGCCACAGGGGAAAGCCATAGTCCCTTGGGGCTGCTCTCTCACTGTGCCCACACTCTGGATACTTAGGACACTCAGGGAACTTTAAGTACTATTATAAAATCAATGAAAAAGCAGATCCTTCCGGTTATTCCAAAGCTCATTCTAAAGACACAGAATACGAACTGAAGATGGGCAATATGGCAAAGGAAAATGGGCATTTTTCAGGTGGGGAACCACTCCTCGATGGCTTTTGTTGCCCATAGCAGCTCTGGTGCTGGCTGAGGGAAACTTGGAACTTGCCACTGCCACCTCTGCTTATTTTGAAGGGTCACTGAAGTTGGAATCCAGGTCCAAGGATGGAACATACCATGTGCCAGGGCTCTGCCTCTTCCACAGCAGAGGAGTAGCCAGCAGTGGAGCAGGAGAACTCAAGTACAGGAAGAACAGCAGAGTTCTGTGAAAAATGTGTAGTGTAGTGGAAACCTCTTAATTCCTTTATTTGCCCAACTAATCATCTGGGCTTTCTGCTTGTTCCCCACACAGCCAAGTTTATACTATTTGTTTTACACATCGCTGCATTTAAATTCAAGTGCAGGAAAGGGGAATATGGGCACTTTCATTTGTTCAGCATATTTATAAAAGGCACAGAAATGAACATGTGGCATCAGATGAACACCTGGCAATCAAAGCAGAGAGAGCCAGCTGTTGCCTTTGTAATCGGAATTACAAATTCACACCATCCATCCTCTTCCTACCATTCCCGCACCGCTCATGAAAGCGATTAGGAATTAGCTCTGGGTGCATATGCTTGAGGAGAATCAGCCAAAGACAATGCTTGCCCTATCTGCTAAAAAAAGAAGCTCTCCTTGCCTTTTCCTGTAAGAAGTTGTAGTTTTTAAGCCAGCTGTGTCTGCAACTCCCGGCTGATAGAGAATTCTGCCTGTGCTGGACCAGTCTTTTCTGCAGGGCATGCAACTTTCAACAACTTTGCAGTTTCCAAGTTGAACCCACTTCGTTCCTGACTTCCCTCCAGCTGATCCGTGCAGTATCCTTTGTGCTCAAGTTCATAGGTCTCTCTTCTTCTCCTCTGGCTTGTTTAGCTGCTAAGTTATTGAAGACCATGGGTAATAAAAGATGCTTGTGTTACCCTCCCTTGCACAGCCTGTACTTGAAGGCATCGGCCAGGAATCCTGTACATTAAAAACATAGGGAAGCAGTGGACCAAAGGTATCTTGAGCATATGTACTCTACCTAAATGAAAATAAAGAGTCAGAGCCACCACTTGAGGATGTGTGAGTCAATAAACTTTTATAACAGAAGTCCATAAAGCTGCCATGGAAGTTTAACCATTGCATGCATCTAGGATGAGTGCAATTCATTGGTGCTGGAGGAGCACCTTCAGAGGTGTTCCTTTTATCTCCCACACTGGGATCCTCTATTTATAACATACAGAGGAAGCTAAAGTTTGTTCTGAGTGATTGCAGTGAAAAGTGAATTACAACAATTGAAAACAATGCTCGTGCACACACGTGTATGTA
>NW_009934011.1:187247-201347 GCF_000696875.1 Nestor notabilis | reverse complement strand
AGCGGAAGAAATTAAGATGGACTGACAAAACCAGGTTGCACTAGCAGCAAAGCACATCTCCAGCAGTGGAGGGCAAAGGGGACCAGCTTCTCCGGTGGCAGCTGATAGACACGAGCACTTGAGCAGTTCACAGCCTCTCTGTTGTCCCTGTCATAAGATTTGTAGGTGGCTCGCAGCCAGCCACCGGGCTGACAGGTCAGAGGTTGTGACCTGTTGATTTACCAAAGTATGATCAACTCACACAAATTATCAGCGTCAGAGAGCCCTGACAACTTCAATATGATGAGCGATGAGAGCAATTGTTCGTGACATGTGAACGCAGCGGGAGAGCACCTTTCAGCACAGCGGGAGCAGGGCTGCAGCGGGGCTGTGGGAGGGCTGGGGGCAGCCGTGGTCCCCTCGCCCCCCCCAGAGATCCGCCGCTGCTGGCTGGGACCGGACCAAACCTGGGGTCCCACTGGGCAAAAACATCATCTCAGCGCAGATGGAGGCAGAAGGGAGCAAGGGGGGTTAGAAAGTGTTTCAAGGGATGGCTTGGTTATTTCTTTTTTTTTTCACTGGTGGTGTGCTCAGTGCAAAGAGATGTTGAGGGATGGGGGCTTTAAATCTGATGGGGAGTGCTAGGGGATTCAGGTCCAGGAAAACCCTGGAGCTGCTGGTGTCTGTGTGGTTTAACCAAATGGATGTACCAGCTTCTGCGAGTTATCTTTGGGAGCTGTTGTCAAAATCTTTTTTATTTTTTTTATATTTTTCCCAGCTTCATTCACGCAGGAAAAAATTTGCCTGGGGTGGGATGGGGAAATTATAGCTGCTGGGCATTTTGCCTTGATCCATCAATTCCCCTTAATCGACTGTGCTATTCAGACAGGGGCAGACGATAGCAGAGGCAGTTGAAAGGATGTGAGGACTGCTGAGGGGTTAGGGCAAGGTGGCAAGTGTGTATGTGCATGCACCCACACATGTATGCAGGCAGGAGGAAGAGAATCCACACTCCAGGAGCACCTTGGCAGGATTAGTCTCTGAGAAATACTGGGGTTTTTAAGAAGCTGTAGTGTTCTTGCAGCAATGAGTTTGGCTGCTGCCTCCACAGCAGGGAAGCACTGCCTCTGCCTGGGGGAGCATGGGAGATGATGGGGATGTGCAGGTATCCGAGAGCATCTGTTGGGGAGGGAGCAAAACCCAAGCCTGGCTCCCATCCCACCATCTCCAACTGCTCTGCCTGGTCCCACATGAGCAGCTTCTCCTCACAATTAGCAGAAACAAGCAAACAAGAACTATTACAACTTCTCTGGGTGTTTTATTCACAGTGGCCATATTGTACCCAGCCCATTGCAGTGTTTATTTGCATCCATTTGTTTTACCTGGGGAAGGAGATGCACAAAATAAGGATAATGATCAACTAAGCTAACAGCTTTTAATTTCTTACTAAAAATCTTCAGAACATTTATTCTGTAGCCACCACAGTGGTCACAACATAGGAGCTGGCAGAGATGAAAAGTCAAGATTTTTTCCATCTATCTTGACCATAATACCTTTAAAATATTTTTATATATATATAAAAAAGGCAGAAGAAGGGAATGCTTTAAAATATATATGCCCAACTTTGGGTTTAAACCAAACAAAATAGTATTTAAAGAAATATTGAATAAATTATTTATGACCCTGGTCAGTGGTTGCAGAAATACAGTTTATATAAACACATTACAATTCCAGCCATTCTAAGTACTGGGTTTAGAAAAAAACCAAACCCCTTAATGCAATTTTAATAAACCTAAAAAAAAGTCATGCTCTTGTTTCCAGCTGAATAGTTTGCTGTTTCTGAATAATAATCATTCAAGACCTAAATCTAACCACAAGAGTTTAGTGCACGGATGAAACATACTTGCTGGAAAACCCTTAAGAAATAGAAGTTTGATTCAGGATCTGAGTCTGTAAAACAAGAGGTGATGTTTTAGTGGGACTGATGTTAAATAATAGAAAATGAGGACAACTAAGCTAGAAAGAAGAGGTGTGACTTTTTAGGAGGATTAATTAATAAATTAATAGCTGTGTGCATGGATGGAGTACAAACAAGTCTACAACGGATTATTATTCCCTTAAATGAATATGATGAGCAGATCTCTCCAAAAGGAAATTATTTGTGCTGGAGTAAAGACCATGTGTGAGTGGATGGATGGATGGATGGATGGATGGATGGATGGATAGATAAGATATATAAGGGGTACACAGGGAGACACACATGTGTATACATTCACATCCATGCATTTATTTAAAGTGGATTCTTCAGGTGTATCCTTTGTCACTTTCCAACCCTCTAGCATTTAACTGTATTTTTGCCTCACATAAAATCTTATTGCGTTTTAGTGGGTGAGTCGTGGTATATGAAATTGTACTAGATTCAGTTACACCACAACAGGAACAGTTAAAGATCACCTTTTTTCCACATCACATTTCTATTGTTAAAGATGGTCATGGCTTTTTCTAAAAACAAACCCCAGAACAAACCCTTTGTCAAAAAGTGCTGATTTTTTGCCATCGAGGCTTTCTACAGAAAATGTTGATGGTTTTGCATTTTTAATTAAATAGGGTTTTTTAATAGTTTTAACATAAGTTTCAAAACAAAAAAAAAAAGAAATCCAGATTTTCAGTTCAAAACAAGATTGTTTGAAATGTACTTTAATTAGCATACAAAAATAACAATCCCAGTACTAAAATGAAATGTCTCAGAATGATCAAAACAGAAACAGGTTTCCACAGCCCTGAAACGATATAATTTTTTTGCTTTACAGAAGTTTTCAGGCTTTTCATTGTTTGTCAAAATGAGCGAATAAGATACATATTTTTTTAAATACACAAGAGATTAGGAGAACAATATTTTGCCCAATTTGAGAGTACTGCTCAGAGTAAGTACGCGTATCAGAGCCTGGACAGAATAAATGAATAAATACATTAAAAAATAATAGATCAAAGCAATCTGGTTTTAAGCAAGAAAGCACTTCCAATTTAAGGGTCAGCAGTTTTGACATAGATATACAAATATTCATGTGTGTATTAAAACCAGCGGGATATATAAATCTATACACACATGCTCTTCCACCTAAAGTGCTCTCTAATCACTTCATTTGATTTCTGTATTTGGTTTTTTCTTTTCCATGCCGACATGCTGCACAAATTTCATGTGGAAACTTCACAGCTAAAACAATCACCACAAAAACCTGGATTAATGATTAACTCTGAATCAAGAGTTATAAGCACTCATCAAGGTAATACATGATACAACTTAGCCATTTCCTTTCTCTTTTCAGTTTTTCAAAAGGGGCAAGGGAGCATGAAGAATAAAGCCAGGCATCCTTATTTGGTTGAAATAATAGCCAGTATACCAGAACTTCAGACAAATCCTTCTTGCTTTCTTTCAGTGGCCTTAACCATTTTGATCTCATTTCATCATTGAATGGACCCCTTAACAGAGAGTGACCCCATATTTTAGGACTGAAAACATACACCTTGTTAGTGTGAGTTTATTTTTTTGTTGTTTGAAAAGTGGGCAAATGCAGTCAAAGCTCTCACAAAACATCACAAGAGGCTCTTTCTTCTTTCATGGCACATTGAACATGTAAAGTAATCATTGTTTACAATACAGAGGCAGATAGCAAAGACGTGTTTGTTGTCTTATGCTGTATCTAATTATGCATTAGATTTTGATTTCAGTTGCTTTGCCTTTCCATGTTATTTTAATTTTGAATGATGATCACTGAAGGGACAAAAAACAGGGAAAAGAAAAGAAGGGGATGTGTCAGCAAGGCAGTGGTCCCCCCGCGCGGAGCACGTGTAGGCTGGACCCGGAGCACCACGCTTGGCACTGGGCACCTCATTACTGCAGGCAAATTGGAGGAGTTGGGGACTGCTGAGAGTGCAATGAAGGGGCTGCTAGGACTGGCTTGGGGAGAAAGATTAAAAGACAGAAATATGTATAGAATGGGCAAGTGATGAGGCAGCCCCCATCCCCACACAACGGCTCCGTGCATTGGAGGGAGGGAGTCCTTCTCCAGCAAGCCTGAGGGACACCTCTATGGAGAAATGGGTGATATGGGGCAGAAGGGGAAAGCAAATGCAGTCTCAGAAGCTTCTGATTTTGGCTGTGAAACAGCAGTGAGCCTTGGAATAGCCTCCCCAAAGAAGCTGCAGAAGGTCCTTCATGTAGGATGTTTAAGTGGGGCTGAGCTGAGCATGATGAAACTCCCAGGGGGAGCAACCCTGGTGA
The DNA here is from genome assembly GCF_000696875.1 of Nestor notabilis. Taxonomy (NCBI): domain Eukaryota; kingdom Metazoa; phylum Chordata; class Aves; order Psittaciformes; family Psittacidae; genus Nestor; species Nestor notabilis. Next base: position 197,086 of record NW_009934011.1, on the reverse strand, counting down.
TGCCCTGGCTGCATCAGCATGCCTGTCTTTCGTTTCTCTCTCCTTCCTTCTTGGTTATTTGCTTATTTACTCACAATGCTCACATAATTTGAAGCTTCCTAATACTATAATCCTAATGCCTTTTATCTGCTCTGGAGGGCCTTTACACCCAGCCAGGATGCTCTCAGCCTCCCAGCCCTGTCAATTCTGCTCTTGAAGCCAAGAGAAAGACTGCAGCAGACTGAGACAAATGTGGGGAAATTAAACATGGGGTGGTGAGAGCAGTGGCAGTGCTACTCTCTGCCTTCTCTTCTCCTCTGGAGGAAGATATAGTTCAAGCAGGAAAGAAGGTTCCCATGCCTGGCTCCAACACTGACTTTTTTTGACCCATAGACAAGAGCATGCCTTCCAGGGTTTTCCTGAAACCACAGCACCCAAAGTCCTGTCAAGGGTGCTGTCAGGAATCAGCAACACTGACCAGGATGTGCTTAAATACTGCAATCATTCAGTGTCATAGGATATCCACTGAGACTGGTTTCTGCGGGGCAGAAGAAAGGTAACAATGGATTCTTTTAAGTAAAAAATCACCTGAAAGGACTTGGAATGTTACAGATATTTTATTCTCTAAAAAACCTGCAACTTTTTTCAACCATCTCTAGTGAGCATATTGGATGAAGAGGATTAGCATAAGAAATCCTGCTCAATGCAAAACTTGTAAATATTGGACAAAACCTGACAATTAGCCAGGAATGAAAAGGAAAATATAGCTACAGAGAAAAAAACAGTTAAAAATTAATTGAAATTGCCCCCAAAAAGGGACATTCACTGATATAAACCCCAAATATTTTGCGATATTTGAAAGGAAAGATCTGTGTATAGACATTGATAAACAGATAGAAAAATAAATGAAAGCTGTGTGTGAGTGAGCCAGGGGCCTCACTCCTAAAAATGTCAAAGGAAATACTTGTATAGCCGTCAGCCGATGGTGGATCAGGCCCCAAGCCCTAAGTGGACAATCCAGAATATTACAAATCACTCTTGGGATCAAGTTGCATCCATGTCATCTAATTACAGATAAAACTACAGAGTATTTAACATCTCGTTAATTTAAATACCTGGGGCCATATCATGCCATCAATTTTTAAGTAGATGTCCCCATTGATATCAAAGACAAGTTCACACAATACGGCCCATGTAGCTGAACCTTAAGGGACAAAGCAGACAAAGAGAGGGAGAGAGAAACGCAACAAAATATTCCCCTTTCTTCCACTCCCTTTTTCAAGCTCCTTCCTTTCTCTATTATTGGCGTGGTTGCCTGCACATTTTGTTAGCTGGTCCCCGAGTGTGATTTCTATAGTCATCTTTCTATAGGGATGATGCTGAACCATGTTCACAAGATGAGGATCTTCAAGTTCAATATTAAGCTCCCTTACCAAAATGAGGTCTTCAGTAGCAGGAGGGTTATCACATTTCTCTTTCAAGCTGTCAGAGGTTGTCAGGAAGATTACAGATTTTAACATTTGCTCTGTTTTGTTTCATTTTGTTTCTGATCCTGACTAGAAAAATGAGAAAAAACATGGATACTGACATTAGATGTGTCAGAATATTTTACAATTTCCTTGACAAAACATGGGTTATTTAGGAAAATATTTTTAAATCAGGTTTTTAATATTTTGTATTTTTCTCCCCAAACAGTCTCAAGTGAAATGTAACTGAAATAATGTTGCTTTTGGTTTTCTGAGAGCCGGAACATTTCAAACACCTGGGATTTTATTTTCGCCACTTCTGTTTTCTTTTCTTGATAACTACCAAGTAGCGCAGATTTATTCTACCATTGTTATGATAACGGTTACAGTTTCCTCAGAATGTCCTGTATTCCATTGTATATCTTTTCAGTTGTGCACCTGGGAGAGAAACATCTTTTAAAAGTTACAAAAGTGGTGAGAGGAAGAAAACAGAATTACTGAATGGTTGCTGTTGGAAGGCACCTCTGGAGGTCGTCTTGCCCAACACCCAACCAAAATATGAGAAAATGGGGCTTTTTGAAATGTAACATTTTTCTTCCAAACAGAGCTTTCAGAAACGAGAACAGCTTCGACAGATATTGGAGGGATGAAATTATTTTTGCATTTTTTGTCCAGTTCCTGTTAGTAACATTGTGATAATGACAGGAGAGGTGTGCAAATCCTGTAAACCTGCTATCTTTGACCTCAGTGGACATTTTCACACTCCCACCACTGTTCTTATGCTATTTAGTGTAATAGCAATATTGCCTACTACATCTGAGCCTCTCTTTCTAAATTGAGATGTTTGCCCTCCCCTTTGCCCTTAGAAGCATGCTCACAAATATACATCAAATTGTGACCGTGAGTTTACCTGCTGAATTCAATGGCTGTTCACAGACATAAAATTAAACCCAGTTGAAGCAGCCTGCTAATCAAAGTTTATAACCAATGCAACCACGCAGACTTTTTTCAACTTCCACTTTAGCTGGAATCAGACACTGAAGTGTGCTGTGTAAGGCTCATACTGTTATAAAAAAGGGAATTCGGTCTTTGTCAAGAAATACAAACCCCTTTTTTTATATTTAGTTCCACACTTTAGAAGAACAAAATGAAGAAAGCTCCCTTAGGTGTACTGTGTCCAATTCTTGAAGAATCTCTACCTGAGATCTGGAGGAGGTTAAGATACCTTTTGCTGAAACACCCTTTCTCTCCAAATGGGAATTTATTCAGGGCTTTCATTAATGTTGAAGGATTTGATTCTTATCAGATAGTACTACAGGTGTCACTAACAAAGTAGTCAACAGAGAAAGTGGTGGCAGAAAGGCCACGCTGTGGTAAGAAGACATTTCTTTTGACTCTCTAGACTTCTGCTTTGCAAGTAAAATTTCCACAGTAACTCAGATGCCACATTCTTTTTCTTTTTTGACATTAAGAATGTTTCACTACTACTGTGATAACACTCACTGCCTCTACCAGGTAGTTAACAAGAATAAGCTTTCTCTGACTATTTTAGGACAGCTTCATGATCTCAAGCTGCTGCGCTTCCCCAGTTTTGGACTTGTACTTTCTGCAAAGACCAAAATGATGAATGTGAACCAAAGCCATTCCAAGGGTCAACCAGAACCGCTGGGCTGCAACAAGGTGACAAAAGACTTTACCACCCCAGACTGAAGTGTTTTGAGTTTTCAAATGTTTCTAAAGCTGTTTTGGAAACTTTAATAATGACAATGTTTTTCATAACATCATCACTTATTTTGAACTAAAGAACAAAATGTATTGGTGTGAAGATTCAAAAGCAATTGGTGATTTGGGTGCCTTTAGTTGAGGACATGAAGATGTTCAGTACATGTTAGTTTTTCATAAGTGTTCAGAACCTGCAGAAATTACACCTCTTTCAGAAATCACTAGGGACAATTCCAAATTTATTAAGAACGTGAAAAATAAATGAACAATGCCACTAATTTTGGAAAATGCCTAAGAGCAGAAGCCTTCTGAACCTTGTCTATCCTCCAGGACAAAAATACTTACATCCAAAGTTAAATTCTTGGTTAACATTCCCATACTATTTTTGGTACAGAGATTCATTTTGATCCTAAAAAATTCCCTTCTTTTTTTTTTTTCCTTTACATAATTCTCCATTGTGAGGCCAGATACCCAAACATTATGCAATGTAAAATCCCCAGTTTATAAATAGAAACTGTGCACACATTCACGAGAGAGAATCAGAAAGTTGCGTAAATCAGACCAAACCTTTGGAAGCTGATGGAGTCTTTCCATTGACTTCATCAGCTTTGGAGCAGGACCTAACGTAGGAGGTTTTTACTTTTATTGGACATTTAGGGCTTATTTTGGAACACGTCAGTAAGAGGTAGGATGGAATTAATTTGAACAGAGAGAAAAGCAGAAATAGCTCCATAGAGAAAGTGTTTAAAGAAATGGCCTGAAGGGTGAGGCCAGGATTACTGTTTAGCAGGGGCAGAGACCACAAGAGAGGAAGAGGCTGCTGAAGTAAATTCTTGTACAACAGGAGGAAAAATCTAAAGTGACGACAGAGATAACACGAGACCCAGAGAGAAAGAAAAAAGTGCAGAGAGAACATTAAGTGAAAAACTCAAGAAGTGGAACAAAGGAAGAAAAGCAGAGATTCAAAGGTCACCTAGGAAGGTTTCTGAGTTGTCTGTATACAAATGCAGGAAGAGTAACAAAGGAACCAGGGGAAACAGAGAGACCAAGAGGTAACTCAGATGGGATTCGATTGATCACTCCTTCCATGAACTTTTCTAAGCATTTATCGTATGGCACTTAAGTGCACGAGTAGCTGCAGACACATAGAATAGTATCAAGTGTTCTAAAATTACACACGGGTTTGCGTTGTCTGCTGGGTGTCCCTCTGCTATGGGCTGCATGATACAGTGGTGGAAAACGATGTTCGAGTACGGGAAACTGGGAAAATCTGCAGGACCTTGTCATCAAGGATCTCCAAGTGAAAGATGTGCTGAGGAGCAACCTCTGCTCCAGTGACCTCCCTCTGGGATCTCCAGATCCCAGCACAGCATTGTCAGTGGAATCACTCTTCTTCCTAACCTCTATCCCCTAAAATAACTATTCTTGAAGCAGGCACACTCCCAGGCTCACTGCTCTGTTGTGAGTGGAGAAATCAAAGTCCAGTCATTAGAAACTCTCACTCAAAGTCTTTCCTCCCCAGATGTCATTAACTATGAAGATGGAGTAATTAGGCATAGCTGGGATGGATACAGCTGTGGGGGACTTCAGGGGGTCCTGTGGCTCCTGTATATAAAGAAAGGCAGTTATTCCTTGGGACTATGATACTAGGAAATTTGAAGCCCTTTGAGAAGAGTCATCTCTCAACTCTGCTTGAATGAGACTTCAGCAAGTGAAAAGCCTTGAAAGATGGGCAGTGGAGTACCACATTTTAGTGCTCCCTTTGCCAGTAGCAGTCATGTAGCTTCCCTGGACAGAAGTAGGGTTGCTATCACAGGGAAAGTTTGCAGCTTCCTCTTCTTCCATTGCAATCATGAGAGCCCATGCAGCTCAGAATCATTTCTACTTATCTGTATACTGATAGTTGTATTTGAATATGGTTATTACAAGGCATTTCTAAACAGGGTGACTATGCATCTGACACTGTGTCAGCTCTGTATTTCAGGAAAAGCTGCATTGTGAGCTCATGGTAGAACAGTAGTCAAGCACGGCATACCCCAGAAATAAGGGCTTTCTCAGTTATACTGTTTCTCACAGTTTTTCTGCTGTCTGGTTTGGGTTTTTTTTCTGAAAGAGTTGATGCAAAGTCTTAGATAACTGTGTATTAATAATGCAAATAATGCACAGACACTCACTCCACTGCAGGCTTAATTGCAATCACATCTTCAGAACTCTGGAACTTTAGAGGGAAAAGATGAGTTGAACAAATAAGACAGGGAGCCTTGTGATACAGAAGGAAGATCCACAGACTGAGGAGCCGTTGCCAGTTCTCTGACTAACCACACACAAGTGTTTTAAAGGCCAGGAAAAAGGTTGAGTCAAGCCAGTAACATTGTCTATAAAATGTCAAGGCTTTAGGTATAAACAAATCTGATCCTCAGCTGTCTTGCTTGCAGTGAAGATGGGATTTTATAAGGCTGATTCTGGTAGGGATAAAGTTTGGGCCAGGATATTCCTTATCTCACGGAATACTTGTTATTGAAGGATCCGTTCAGGAGCTGTACCTTTTTCTCCATCCTGCCTAACCATGCTATTTCTAGGTAAAACTATTATTACACTATGAATATGGTCATCCCCCTTTCCCAGTCTTTTTTATGCATCTTAGTTGAAGTCACACCACATTGAGATGCTTGTTCTCAGCAGCACATCCAAGTGCAGAAATCTGGAGAAATACTGCCAAAGGGCTCCAGTAAGCAAGTGTGGTAATTCAGAGGAGGTATATTCTCTCTGCTTCAGTACTGCATGGCTGTCTGCTTAAAGGTGAAAGAATCTGTGCTGCAGGCAACCTTTGATTGACACAGAAACCCAAAATCTTATTGATTCACCCAGGAGTTTCTGCAGTGCTTACCAGTGACTTCTGTTTCATTACCTTTTCCATTCATGGGAGCAGATGTAGGACTTTGAAAACATGACTACATAAATATTTCAGGTGTTTGTGCCAGTTTCTGCAAAACTGAAGATGTAGTGACCAAAGTCCTACTTAGGGTACTACGTTTTGCTTAAGTATGCCCCTGTGCTTTCAATAATATGGTGAATTATTCACTTCCTAGAAAGTGGTAGACTGTTAAGACATTGCTATCATACAACCGAAAAGGATGTAGTTTGGGCAGAAAATAGACACCCATTACTAAAACGATGGAGATGTGAGACCTTACATGGCTCTGAGTTTCTTGCTGCGACTTACTGTTTCACCACAATGAATAGGAAGGCAATGTGGAATTGCTGCTGTAACTGCTGGAGCACACCATCAGCTTTGCTTCCTGGCATGGCACTGTCAGACTGCAGGACCGTATGCAAAGGATGCTTTCTCATGCTGCTGCTCAGTCCATGCTGTCACTAGACATGCTCACCCAACTATGGGAAGATCTCAGGGCTGCCTGTGATAAGTGATGGAAAGCAGTATCAAAAGTGCTCAGCTTTCCATTGTGTACTGCAAATATCAATCTCCCCAAGAATATCAAGTTCTGCTGGAAATTCAGCATGCATTTTTGCATCTATATTAAAGACCGTTAGCCTTGGTACCTAATTCCAAGGTTAAAATTGAAAATTAAATCCCTAGTTCCTGAAGCACTGGGCTTAGGGTTGTTGATTTGAATCCCAGATTCCTTCACCCTGCCTAGAAAGCAACAAACTTCCTACTGGAGGAAATCTTCAGCCTTTACCAAGCTTCTCTGGCTTTTTAAATCTAAGAAACAGAAACATGTTACTTAAAGGAGTCAGTCTGCATCTGATAACTGCACCTCCTTTTCTTGGCTGGAGCTAAAATACTTACAGTAAAGTTTTGCTCTTTTGTTTCCTCAAGAGATGGTGCACACATGCCCTAACTTAGTGATTGTCTATAATTTTGGAGGAAAATCTGTTGCTAACTTACAGAACTGCTCATTCTGAGTATGATAGTCCCCTCTAATTTGAAAGTCTCCTCCACAGCTAATGCCTTTGATCTTCCCTATCTGTAGTTCATGAAAAGTAATTGGGGTCCAAGCAACTGGCAATTTTTGTTCTACTTTGTTTTGGTCTTGAACCCTGCAGAGCCTTTTTTTTAATGGACTGTATTTTTAACATTTCCCAGAGCGTCTGGAGCTTGGGATAGATTTATTAAATGTATGTTGAATTCTGAATATGCAAATATAGAATTAGATTCCTTATTCAGTCTTAAATACTATGTTTTTTAAATCAAAGGAACTGAGAGTTGTTGCTGACATAGTTATGCATATGTGAGCTCTCTCCACCAGTGTAATTAGGAATTCTTAGTAAATGTGTTGCCCACAGTAGTTCAATTTTGAAAAAACACATCTAAAAGGCACTGTATTCTTTCTGTACAATATCTTTGTGAGAGCAACAACGACTGTATTTGGGGATATAGGTTTGGCAGTCATCCACATTGATCTGCGGAATATCATCCCTTGATTTTTTTTCTAACCAGTTCTGGAATCAAGAAAGTAAAATCTTTTAAATGGGTCAAATACAAGTGAAACAACACTCACCCAGTAACCCAGCCCAAGGTAAAAAAACCATCAGAATAACTGAGATGAGGCGATTTTGACCCCGTGATATTGGGATATTAACTATAGACAGACTCAGCTAGCACATAAGGTATTTGAAACATAGCACCAAGGCTGTTGAAACTTATGATGATTCAAACACAAATCAATGAACTCTGATCATATTTACCAAGTGCAGAAACCCACCAGGCATCAGCTGACAAAGACCTTAACATTTCCATGCCTTGCCTGCAAGAAGCTGTTTCGCCAAGCAAGGGAGTTGCTAATACTTTAATAAGGCTGGCTAAACACATTTTACGCTCAAGAGAAGGATAGGAGCTGGAAGAAACCAATTGATTCAAGTGTTCTTCAAAAAAAACACTTTGTGGCAAGGGAATCTTTCTAGAAGAGGAATTAGAAAGCAAAGTTATTGGATCCACTCGTCTAAAAAGGGGTAGACTAAGGAGGGGAGAGTGCAAGGGGAGGGAGTAGGAGTGATTGAGACAGCATCAGGGGAAGTTGACTTTGGAGCAGAAGCCATCAGTTGAAGAAGCAGGACATTATATTTCCTTGCAGGGAAAGGGGAGGAATCATCATCTTCATGTCCTGGGTAGAGATTTCATGCCTGTAAGTGCTGATGCACTGTGGCTGCTTGCGGAGCAGTGCACACAGTAGGGGAAATTCCATGGCCTTCTCCATGCCCAGCACTGGAGATAGTGCTTCTCCGTGCATTACCCACAGGAAAACATCACCAGTCTTTTGCTTCCTATAGGATGGTGTCCTATACCTCAAACCAGCTGTGAGCACTTCAACTATCCTTCTAAAACTGCCTTAGCTGGACTGGAAAGAAATTTGTTTCTATCCTTCTTGATGTATGTATGTCAAGTAGAGCTTCAGGGAGATCCCAGGAAACAGCTTTGTGTTCTTAATGCTGCACCTCCTTTGGTCTGATGATTATTAAGCCAGCAAGAGTTTCTTGGTGGCAATGACAGCACTTACCAGAGACAGGTTAGTCTGGGTTGTTCCATCACTACCTGAGCAAAATGGGCACTGTGTCTGTGTGTCCCCACCATGGTCTGGCATGGCTCCTTTTCACCCCATGGAACTGCAGGAATATTTCTCAACCTATCACCTTTCTTTGTGTAAAATCCTCTCATAATTCTGGAACTTGTTCTTTTCATACACATATAAGTTTGATAGGGTACTAGATTTCAGTGAAAGTTCATTTGCTTTTGTTATTTTGCTATTGTGTTTGTTTCAAAAAATCCCTTTGTCATCGTTTTCACATTCTGTTTCCATTTAAACAAAGAGCAGCTTTACATGGGGAAAGAAAAGGTCATAGGTTACTTAAAGCATGCCAAAGAAAATAAAAGGGTAGCACATAGACAAAATGTTTTCATCGTTCTGGCCTGATTTTGCAATCTGGGACTATGCTCAGCTTTCTCTAACATCGTATCTTAGGGCATGCGTCCCACTTGCAATTGCTTTCAATAGAAGTCAAGGGCAGCTAATTCCTTGAGATACTCAGTCCTTCACGGATGCTTTTTAGGACCACCGTAACTACAGAAAGTACACATCCAAGCTCCATGTTCTGTTCTCTCACAGGTCAGAGCAGATTTGTCACTGATTTCATGAGGAACTGTGCAAATTATCCGAGGGAGTATTTAATTCTCCATAACATAACAGCATGTTGCCATGAAACCCCTTACTGGGGCAGAACCCCACTCCCACGCACAATGAAACAGAGATCTGATGTTGCATGCTTCACTCCTGATTAACCAGTGGAGTCTCCCAGATGTTCAGCACCATGCACCAGTATAAATCGTGCTACTGCTGCTAAACTTAAGAACTCTACTTTCAAGGACCAATGATTTTGCGATAAAGCAAATGTATTTAAACAACATCTACATAGAAGGTCAAATACGTTCAATATCCCCTTTGGCAGTGACTGATCAGTGTATGTCTGTGTTCAGGGAATGAAAAAGACCTATGGAAAGATTTAGAGAAGCTTCTTTATTTTACGAAAAAGGCAAAATACGTTCTCCACAAAACTGATATTTTGAGCCCTCTCATCTCTGCAAGATGATGTTTTATTTTCTTTCGTTTTCAAAGTGTGACTGCCTATAGAAGTGCGGGATCATGGCAGGATGCT
>NW_009934011.1:186817-187216 GCF_000696875.1 Nestor notabilis | reverse complement strand
CTTTCCCTCAGATCCAAGGATATTCCCAGTTCACAAGCTGACCCAGTAAGATCCAGTTTAGGAAGTTGCCAAGTTAGTGCACCTGAACCCCATGGCTCTGTACACTCATTTAAAATGCTTTTTGCTAGATACCGCAGTATTAAATACAAGATCCAGCACAAAGAACTCATACATGTGTCCTAAGAAATTATATTCTTGAAAGCTGTGCATGGTCCTAGATCTGCATGAAATTCCTGCTCAGGCTTACCACCCAGTCCTCATGAAATCCAGTCTAAAAAAGTTCATACGTCCTGTGAGTGGGTCCCCTGCATAATCACTCATGGCGAATTACTCACCGTGCAAATGTATGCAAATGCATTCCCACCAGTTAATCCAGGGCCATGGATACAGCTGAAAGTG
>NW_009934011.1:181478-186759 GCF_000696875.1 Nestor notabilis | reverse complement strand
CAGGCACAGTTTGGGTTTTGAATTAATACCATTCTGCAAGGAAAAAAAAAAAAAAAAAGAGAGTGTGTCATGGAGCATCCATGATCCCTCCTTTATTTATTAATTTTCCAAGGTCCCATAGTTTCTACTTCTTTTATTTGCTGGTATTTTTAGTGTGCTCAGGAATTATTTGGTAAGATATTCAAGATTTCTAGTGGGATTTCTTGATAATGGACAGATTCTTTCTCTTCATAATGCTATCTGAGCTTCTTGAGAGCAAAGAGACACTTTGTTCTTTGTTCTCAAGGAGACAAACTGTTATTTCTTTCCCTGAAGAAGCTTCTAATATGATGGGTGAAATATCAGGAATAATTAGACCAAATGGTGATGTAAATCCCACTAGAAATAATGCATCCGTTATTTCATTTTATGTCTATCGCTCTAGTTTCTGCCTGATTTAAGTCCATGTGAAGAAAGCTGTGGGTATTCCCTTTATAAGAACTACAGTAAATTTCTTCATTGAATATTTACTAGTCCTGAGTTGCTCCTTTTTTGTTGGACCGTCATTACACAATTAAAAAATAAGAAGGTAATTTAGCTGTTTCAAGGGCTGCTATTGCTTAATTTCAGGGGAGGGGGGCTGACAGTTGAAAGGTTAATGTATTTCACTGATTGGGCCCCTGGGGTTCATTTTCTGGGAAAAAAACCCTCTTTCAGTTTTTATTAAGAAACCTGTGTAATGAAAAAGGGAATAGCATCTCTTACTTGGCACATGTGAGGCAGCGGCTGCGGGAGCCCGTGTTTCTCTTCCTGGCTCGGCACGCAGCCACCCGCTTTGCCTCGCTCCCCTCGATCTGCAACAGCAAGGATGTGGTCTGGGGCTGGCATGGGCTTTGCCATGTCTTGACCCAGTGTCCCTGTGCAGGGACAAATCCTGCTGGGAATGTCACAAGGACCGTGTGGTGTCTTTGGCATAGCTCTGGGGCTGAGGAGTGAGAGGTCCTACGTGCTGTATAAGTCACAAATGTCCCTGTTTGTAGGTGCCCACCGTGTAGGACCAGGTGCTATGGGCATCCTGTAGTGACCCAGCGGGGACCATTGACAAAAAGCCCAACTCTTTTGGCTTCAGCAAGCAGCACCCAGCCCCACAACCCAGCCAGGCTGCAATGTGAACTGTTGGTTGACCAATGCCATGCTGATGACCAGGAAGAACCCCTTCTTCCCACCTATGGCTTGTCTGGCCAGTGGCTTCAGATCAGCAACTTAAAATGAATAGAGCACTTAGGGGAATGAGAAATTAAACCACAAGAAAGGATGGCCAACATTTCTCAAGCCCAGACCCCTTCCCAGGGATATTCCTTTTTTGTGCTTCTGCTGCTGTTTGTTCCCTACTATGATCTTGAGCGACAAGTGACAAGCAGAGGGCTGTTTTTCTAAGGTTTAAGCAAACACTGGGAAGTACCCTCTTCATGCAATTAAATGCATTCATGCTAATACAAGCTTATGATTCACACACTCACTGAAAAGGTGATAGCTCCACAGTGTTTTAAGAGATAGCAATGCTTTGTACCAGCTTGGTATACATCTTCTAACTATGAGTAGGGACAAGAGATATTGGTCAGATAAATTGCTCAGTGTCAGTTATTTCTCACTGCAGTTAGCAAGGAAGTTTCTAGAGTTGAGATCTTTTTAGTGAGAGTGAACTAAGTCTTTCCCATTAGGTAATGTCATGCAAGTGACATTGCTTGACACAACATAACTTGCTTGATTTTAAAGTCTGAATCAGAAGATTTTAATCCATTATGAAAAGAATTTTGTAAAACTACAACAGTGCTAATGTCTCTGGCTGATATTTTTATTATTATGGTATCCCTGAAACTCAACACTTATAGGCACAATGAGGCAGTAAAAAATGTAAAATAGAAATAAAATTGTTTGCTTGGGCTGGAAAATTCTGAACATTAGAGAAAAGCTTAACAAAATAAAACAAAAATGTCTCAGTCTTCAAGCATCTAGAAGAACTGTAAGAATGTCCCTTTATTGTCTTTTTTTGTACCCCCTATAAAAACTGTTTTCCTCTCAGCCCTTAATGAGATGTTTCTAGCAGTGTTTGTCTATCCCAAATTACCATGTGAGATGAGCATTGGAAATAATGTGGTTTCAGCTTAGAGAGTTGTGCTGAGGATGGAGCTGCATGCGCACTGTGGAGTGAGGCAGGGTAGGGAGCCCTGCCATGCTGCGGGGGACCGTCTCTCTGCTGGCTTTTGCTCTGCTTACCGATGCGCTTTATAGACTGTAATGACTCAAGAAAAGGGAGAGAAAAGTTCTGCTTCTCACCACAGTGAAGGATTTGTATTCATTTATTTTAACAAAATTAAACTGCTCAGAAATGAATGGGAAAAATAATATTTTATTAAAGAGAGAGAAAAAGCACAATGAGTTAAACATAACACTAACCAAGAAAACAGAAGAATGGGCATTTCTGCACACCCAGTTGAAATTCAGTTTCAGAATTCATGCGGATATTTTGAAGTAAAATACCTTTCTGATTCCTACTTTGGCTGTACTAGATTCATGGAAATAAAATGCCTTTGTTTTCTGTAGTCTAAGCTTCAGAAATGGATTGCAGCTACGAGGAGAAATTCCGTATCCTGCTTATCTCTCTTCCCTTAGATGTGATGCGCTGCTAAAAATAAATATGTAAAATTCAACATATCCATAATCCAGGAAAAATTGGTTGTAACTAACAGATAATGATGACTTGGTTAATTAATGGAATAGACAGAGGAGGACTGAGATAAAGCTGTGTTAAATTTTGGTAATGAGCCACATTCAAAGAAACCAGATGCCTATGTGCATCATGTAACATAAGTGAGTGGGTTTTTTATAGTTGTTGGTGTTAATTTTAGAAACTGTTAAACACACTGAATCGGATGACTGAAGAAATGCTCTTTCCCAGTGGTTAGCAGTCATCCCCTACTCTCATCACCATATCCAGTGATCAGAACATAGGACGAAACTCTGTTTTAAAATCAAACTGAAGATATTTCACCTTCTCCTGCAGCTCTCCACTCACAGTCTCAGTGCAGCAGTATTCTTGCACAGCTGTAGAAAATCTTGTTTTTCAGGGTATCATAAACTCACTTTTCTTGAACAGAAATACTTTCATTTCTTTTTTGTTAAAAGAAAAAAAGGACAGAAACACACCAGCTTCAAGGTTTTGAAATGAATATACAGGAAAAGTACAGCTTTCATTTGTATTTTTAAATACAGTCTAAATAATGTCTGAAGAAACAGTTACTTCAGCTTTAAATATTGGTTGCCAGATGGTAATTATATTGTTTAATTTTAAATCATACGATAGAGTTATACCATCTGACACCACAAACATTGCACACAAGCACTTTTTGTTATCATGAGGGAATTATACTCCAAAATGCACAAAAGCATCTTTAAAAGCAGAGGAAAAAATACGTATTTTAATTACGAATGTGAACTTTTTCTATCTCCTTTTCTGAAAGTTACGGAGCTCTGGATTGCGTTGCCGGCTCGTCATGGTGAATAACCCCTGAATTTAGCCTCATGTTGTAAATATGTTTATAGAAACGTTTTGCTCTGTTGACACAAAGCTAAAAATTTTCTTAAGGATATTATAGTTAAACCAACTATCAGTTCTCTTCTAGGAAACTTCTGGTAGGAGAGGAGCTTCCTAAGGAACAATCTTCTGTAAATCTGCAAACCCAGCGATTAGGTAAGACAGCAACATTATTTAAGAACGATAAACACTAGCTTAAAATAAAATGAAAAGCCCCAATAATCTAAAAGGCTGGCATGTTAATAGTGCTTGAAATAGTTTATAATCCAAAATGTAGCTATGCATTATTCTGCCCTTCCCTCCTGGTTATGGAGCTTTGTTTATGGAGTGCCAAGGGCATTTCTGTCTCATTATCAAATACATAAATAGAAGAATATGCATTTACTGGGGGATCTATTTTATTGTCAGTCTTCCCTTCCCCCCCCACTGCACACACTCATGATATTTCTTGATGTTTTCTCCTCCCTTCTGCAGCTTGTATATTTTGAAGAAACTGTATAAAAAAGCCTAAAACAAATAACATCTCTAGCCAAAAGGATGCAATTTCTAAAGCAAAAGCAACTTACTTTAAGCTTTGGAGAAATATCCACACTTAAGATCTTTCTCTTTTCCTCCCCCCCTACTCTGTGAAGCATTTTTATGTAAGCTTATGATTTCCTTTAAAAGCTATGTTTAATACTTTCCTTTTTTATTTTTAAATGTTCTGGAGGGTGTCTTTAATGCTAAGCTGTGTCGTGTATTTTTTAGGAACTGGGATCTAGCTCCCAGATGACTCAGGGCTAAGGCTCCTGCGGCAGGTCGGGGAAGCTGCGAGCGTTTACTCCAGCATTTGCCCCAGTGAATGCAGCAGTCCTGAGTCAGAATCTGTTCCCTTTTCTGAGACCAGACTCCCACAGATGCTGTAAATGAAATCCCAGTGTCTCTGGTGGGAGCCTTGCCCAAGGAGGGAGTGTAAAACACAGCTTGTAATGCCCAGCCAGACTCGGGGACAACCCCCCCACAGTAAGGAGCTCAGGGGATGCTGAGCCTGACCCCAACCCCTCTGTCCCTGAAATACTCAGCCTGGTAAATATCTCAGGCTCAGAAAAAAAATAGTCTGTTGAAGAACAGTATTTCTCTGAGGAAAGACTAATGGGATGAGGCCCTAAATTATTATCCTCATGATATCTCATAGATCAAACAATGGAAAATGTGGGAAAACAATTATTTTATATATAAATATATATGGTTTTAAGTTTAGAAATTTAATGTCCCCTGGGGTTGGGTTTGTTTTTGTTTTTTGGAGTTTTTTGGGGTGTTTTTAAAGCAGATTTTATGAATACTGAATGCTGCAAACCAAACACAAAGCAAAAGCCAGATTTTATTTTTTCTTTTCTGGTGAAGGATAAGGATTTTTTTGAGCACCGGAGTTGTTTTAGTTTTAGGAAGTTAAAAACTACTGAAAAATCATTCTCTTTCTGGTGGGTCGTGTATTTAATTGGCTCACAGCGGGAAGCAAACCGAGTCAAGAACATTTTTCTTCATGACCCTGAAAGTAGACTGTCCCTTATTTGTGAAAGAAAGGATAAGGATGCTGTAGAACAGTATTTGGGGGAAATACTGAATAAGCTTTGTAAATAAAGACAAACCTGGAAAGAATCTATTAATATGAAAGTAGCCTATGGAAAATTTTTACTTTTATTTTTAGAATAATTTTTTAGGTTAATT
>NW_009934011.1:167471-181468 GCF_000696875.1 Nestor notabilis | reverse complement strand
AAATATTGCATGTGTAGAGCTGTGCGAGGAGACTACCACAATATGCTGAAATTCTTACGTTTCCAGCTCGCGTCAACAAAAGGTTCCTTGTTTGTTTAGGTTTTTTTGTGTGTGTGCATAAAACAGACCACATCTAGATTTACATTTCTCATTCGTGTTTTCTTCAGTGATTTTCCAGCTTTCCCCTTAATTTTAGCATTTAAAAAAAAAAAAAGGAAAGACTAAAAAGGGGGAAAAAAAGGCATTTTTTTATACGGTTAGACTTGTTAGCCTGGACCTCGGAATTATATACGAATGGTAAGTGCGGTACTTTATCTGGGCAGACACACGGCTTCCACAAGAGCTGGCGGCGGCTGCTGTGTTATGCTGCACTGCCACCTTCCGTCGCCCGGACCCGGACCCGTTCCCGGACCGCCGCTCTCGGTGCGCTCCCAAAAAAAGGCATTTTTTTATACGGTTAGACTTGTTAGCCTGGACCTCGGAATTATATACGAATGGTAAGTGCGGTACTTTATCTGGGCAGACACACGGCTTCCACAAGAGCTGGCGGCGGCTGCTGTGTTATGCTGCACTGCCACCTTCCGTCGCCCGGACCCGGACCCGTTCCCGGACCGCCGCTCTCGGTGCGCTCCCGGTGCGCTCCCCCCGGCCCCGCCGCCTCGGTCCCGGTGACACTGCTGGAAAACAGCCGCTCGGGAAACAGCGGCGTGTTGGAGGGAAGGGAAGTGGTGATGCTGCTCGGGTGCTGGACCGCGGCTGCGGTCCGGAAGCCGAATCTCAGAGTAATTAACAGGGGGAAATGGAGAGACATGAGGCTCGAAGGGGAAAAAGCTGCCTGAAAGCTCCAAGGCTGCATGGGAACACCCCAAGCTGTCCCCAGTGCCACACGCGAGTGAAAGGGACAAGCCAGCAGTGCTGGGAGATGGATTCATAGGTCTTCCTGAGCTTTCGTTTCTGTAACTCAGTTTCTGTACTGACAGCCCTTTTACAAATCGTTTATTACCAGAATCTCTGCATTAGCTGGATCATGGTTTGTTTTCCTTTCTTAAAGTAATTCTTACTTGCAGGGTTTTTTAAAGTATTTGGCCTGAAGCCATTTATTCCCTTTAGAAGTGATACAGAAAGTTTGATCGATGCTATTTATATTCTAAAAGAATTAATGTATTTTTCATTGTTGCCTTTCACTAAATCCAAACCCCAGAATGAAGGAGAAGCATCTGGCACAATGGCAGTTGTCACAACACAGGCTTCAACTTCGGCTGGTGTGTTGAAGGCTTCCCTTGGATGAGCGGATCACAGAGAAGAAACTGTATAAAATGACTCTGCAGCTACAAGGCAGTGGCACGGCCATGCTGTTGCAGGCAATGAGGAGCCTCAATCTGCAGGAACCAAAGGCAAAGAGAAACACACTTCCCTGGTGCCAAATGTGTGAGGCCAGAGCAACCTTTGCTTACTATATCTTGAGAGGAAATCCCTTAAACATGCTCCCTCCCCTCCAAGCCCAAGGTGGGTAATGCTTGTGGGGGCTCCCTGGGTGATGCCCCACCATAGACAGGCAAGTGGTCATCAAGGAAGTAACTCCCCATGGGTTGCTGTCGTGGCTGATCCCTCCACCAGCCTCACTCCAGGCGCTTGGCAAAGCCACGGTCCCCCTCGCCACAGCCTTTGCTATTTGCGTACAGACTCCTCTTGCCAGCGGCTCTTTGCTTTTGGGAGGCCGAGCAGAAGGAGAGGGAGAGGAGAGGAACGGGAACTCTTCTGCACAGGAGGTGGACCGTGTTTCTTTCATCTTTACCAAAGGGGAAGGAAAAAGCCTCAGGAGGGTATTCCCTGGGAGGAAGTAATTCCCTTTTCTTCCACCCAGCAGGAGAGCAGATCCTGCCTTCAATTCTCTGCTCTCAGGCTCTCCAGGCCAGTGGGGTTATGCGCTGCATCTCTGGCCACAACACCACACAGTGCCCACACACTGGGTGGGTTTAAAGGTCCTCATGGCCCCTCTTGGACTCTGACAAGGCTCACTGCCCACTGGAAACTCTTGTGGGATAGGCTGGGGATGAGTATGTGCGTTGTCCAGCACAGGTAAGCATGCCTGCTTTGTGTGTTGGGACACTGCCCCATCATGCTCATTTCCTGATCAGGATGATGAAATGATCAATGTCACTGTGCTCAAAGGTGGAAAAGCTTGGCAAAAACCCTAGTTCCTCATACCAAGGGTTGGTTCCAGCATCGAGGACCTGGCGGATGGAGGGTCTAAACTGGGGGTACCTGACACCGTCTCTTCTAGCACAGAGCCTCTGCCCACAGGGACAGCAGCAACGCCAGGGCCATGAGTTCGTCTCCTTATGAAGAGACATTGCTCTGCTGCTTAGAGAAACATCATTGTTAAGTACTAATTTCACATGAAAGAACTCATGCCCGGGCAGGCATTTCTCTCAGCACCAGAAGAACCTTTTAAAACAATAGAAAAATTAGAGATGGCTCCCTTGCCTGTCAGATGTCTACAACCTTGACTTGGCTACTACTGTTGGGAACCCAGGATTTTTTTAACACCCAATTAAATTAGTGTAATTGGGACAGAGTTGCAATTTCTTTGCCTCCAGCTGTGAGTCATAATCTGTTTAGCACCTGAGTGTTATTTCACTTTATTTATAGCACCTAGCCCATAGTTTGGAAGGGGAGAAAGCAAACCTACCCGTCAGTCAGGATTTTGGGAAGGTGTAGATTACTTATCATTAATTTAAATGTGGCATTTAAATGACCATTCACAGGTGGTTTTAATGCTGTTATTAACTTCCTTTTTGGACCTTGTAAGGGATACATCTGAAAAAAGAGAAATGCCAACGACCTTGAACTACAGGCCATGACAGTATTACATTACTATTACTGTGTCGCAGGGAAAACTGTAAAGCAAGAGTTTCTAGTGAGGGGAAAAAGAGAAATTTATTATAATAAAGAATAATAAAAAAAAAAGGAGGAAAATATTGTCGAAACCTAGTCCTGTTTTGGGCTACCAGTTCAGCCTAAAGTACATTTTGAAATGATGAATCGGCTGGAGAGAAAAACATATTCCAGATGTTTTCTGTGTTTGTCTCTGGTATTTACTTCATCATGCTCTATCCAGAGGGGTTATTCAATGGAAATAAATGATATACCAAGTGTGATCGGTGAGGAAAAAACATTGATTGTAGCAAGTTTAAAAGAGAAACTAGCACTGGGCAAATAGCTCAGGATAAAACACAAACCAGCCTGAAACCTTGTCAGCAGTACAGAGCCTTGGTTACTACTCAAACCGACCCATCCACCAGCCTTAGAAAAATCCCTCTGAATCGTGGCTGATGAAAACTGTGGACAAAAATAATTGTGATGGATTGGGAAACCAAGACCACAACAGTCCTGCAGTGCTGGATTTCAGTGCTTCTGTGTTGGGGTGGGGAGAAGATGGAATACCCTGAGCTGAGCCCATGCAGCGAAACGCCTGTGTGAACCTGCAGTGTCCTGTTATGTGGTGGTGGATGAGGGCTTTGCTGGGGTCAACATGTTTGGACACCAGTGCTATGGAGCAGAGGGTGCAAGGCCAACAGGCAATGATGCTAGGCTTGCCTCAAGGGGATGGGAGAGTTGGGATCTCCTGGCATGAACAAACTGGCATTGCACAAGAGAGCTTGGTGCCAGATCATCTGGTTCATCCCCAACATAGAGAGTTTTCACTGAAATGGTAAAGCATTTACAGACATCAGAGATGGAATAAATCTCTAAGGCAGCCATATACTGCTCCCTAGCAGGACATGTCTAGTAGTGCCCCCACAACTGACTTGGGAATGACAGCAGGTCCATGCCCCTCCCCATGGTCTTACACAAATAACAAAACTCATGACTCCTCTGGTGGCCTATCTAAAGGGATGTTTATTTTGCAAAGCAAGACTGAATGTCTTCAAAACAGAACCCCGCCTCATCTTATGCATCTATCTGCACTCTCCAGGTTGAGGTTTTCTTTACAGCCAAAAGCTAATTGCACATAAGTTTAGACTTAAGGTATTTTTGTGACCCTTAGAAGGAGGAGAACAAAACCCCCATCACTAAATTGATGTCTCTAAAATATCTGCCAAAACAGCTCTTTAAAAAGATATTTGCACCTTTGTTTAGTTCCTTCTTGTGAGGAATGTTTACTGCAGTCCGTAGATGTGGTTATGTCATGTTTCCACTGTGTTTTCATTCAGTGCTGCTCTCTATTTGTGGTTTTCTCATTTGTGACAGTCTAGTAACTGGAGCCATTTGTACCTGAGCAAATAATATCAAATCTGAATACTTTATAAATATTTACAATATTTGGTGTGTCTCCCACTCACATCAAATGCAAAGTATAAAAAGCAAAAACAAACAGAAACAAACAGAACCTGTGTTACATTATAATAAATATTTACTGTATGTACTATTGACTAAAGAGTCCCATACTGCTATTTAGGAGGCATTGTTTCTGTCAGGCTGTTCTATATTAAAATACTCTAAATGAAGCTGTTTGAGAATAAAAATGTGCATGTTAGGGAGTGATTGATGCTTACGACTTACTTAATTATTTTGGCAAGGGGAAGTGGTTCTTTTTTTCTCCGTGCACATGTGGGTAGTGAATTAGGCAGGAGCCTGGGACTTTCTGGCACAGCTGCAGAATTCATTGGAGCAAGGTCCCACAGTAAGACTTGGTGGGGGACATGATCCTTTGGGCCCACCAGTTTTAAGCAAAGATCCCAATTACAAACAATCTGCACTGAAGACGGGGCACAGCAGCAGCCTTACTCCTCATGTAGCAAAATCAGCCTTAAAGTAGGGAGGAAAAAAATGTAAGGTTCATAGAATCACAGAATCATTTAGGTTGAAAAAGATCTTTAAGATCATCAAGTCCAACCATTAACCTAATACTGACAAGTTCACCACTTAAACCATGTTGCTAACTGCCATATCTACATATTTTTCAATACCTCCAATGATGGTGACTCCACCACTTCCCTGGGCAGCCTGTTCTGATGCTTAACAACCCTTTCACAGAAGAAATTATTCCTAATATCCAGTCTATACCCCCCCTGGAGCAACTTGAGCCTGTTTCCTTTTGTTGTATCACTTGTAACTTGGGAGAAGACACCAAGCCCCACCACACTACAACCGCCTTTCAGGTAGTTGTAGAGAGTGATAAGGCCCACCTGAACCTCCTTTTCTCCAGGATAAACAACCCCAGTTGCCTCAGCCATTCCTTATCAGACTTGTGCTCCAGACTCTTCTTTGGATGCTATCCAGGACCTCAATGTCTCTCTTGTATTGAGGGGCCCAGAACTGAACTCATGGTTTGAGGTGCAGCCTCATCAGTGCCCAGCACAGGGGAATGATCACCCCCAGGTCTTTTTCTGCCAAGCAGCTTTTCAGCCACTATGCCCCAAGCCTGTAGCATTACATGGGGTTGTTGTGGCCCACACGCGGGACCTGGCACTTTGCCTTGTTGAACCTCATACCACTGGCCACAGCCCATGGAACCAGCCTGTCCAGATCCCTCTGCAGAGCCTCCCGACGCTCCAGCAGATCAACACTCCTGTCCAACTCAGTGTTGCCTGCAAACTTACTGAGGGTCCACTCAATCTGCTTGTCCAGATCACTGGTAACAATATTCACAGGACCAGAGAAGTATTGCAGAGAAAGGAGAAAGGAAGCCCTTCAAACCATTTGGTTTTTCCGGTTTCAAGGAATAGCTTTACCAAGCCCCCGCCACAGGGATCCTTAATGAACAAGTGGAGACTTTTCAGAGAGGGAGACCAGATTTGCACTTGCAGGCTTGGTGTCATGAGGGACCTCTGAAGCTCTTCTAATCACCTAATGGAAGGTCTCCCTCCCCCTTTCTCTTTACTCCTCTTGTCTCTGCAGTCCATTTTCTCCTCTTGTTCCTCTCCTGCACAGG
This sequence comes from Nestor notabilis, assembly GCF_000696875.1. Classification (NCBI taxonomy): domain Eukaryota; kingdom Metazoa; phylum Chordata; class Aves; order Psittaciformes; family Psittacidae; genus Nestor; species Nestor notabilis. The sequence goes on along the minus strand of NW_009934011.1, from coordinate 175,530 downwards.
AGCTTTTATCTTTTCTTCCAACCTCATATTATTTTTCTAAGTTACCTGTCCCCAAGCACCTCCAAGCCTTTGACATACTTATTCTTACAACACTGCTATATATATCCCTTTTTTACCCAGACTGATGCATCCCAGATAACTTTAAGTCTGGGATGGACTTTAGGAAATCTGGGTTCAATCCTAACTCAGCTGTGCCCTAATGACCAGCATAGCTTCATTTTGCTGGGTGCATTCATTGTCTGTCACATACAAATTGGTTTGCATTCTGTTCATTTGCTCTGGAAAGGTCCCTGGGCAGTGGGCCAAGCTGTGGGGCACACGGGCATCTTTGCAGCATGAGCATGTATGTGTTTAAATTGAGGAGCTCACTGCTGCAGGGTGTGTTGAGGGGAGATGGGTCAGAAAAGGGGATTAGATGAAGACATGAGGAATGGATCAAGGGGTGCTAGTAGACACGATACCCTGGGTAGACATGTTGCAACCAGTGAGTGCTGGAAAAGCCTACAGGGGAAGGAGAAAAAGGAGAAATCCTGTCCTGTTACTTGCATGCTTTCACAGAGCATGAGACTCCCCGTCAGACGTAGGTCTGGTCCTTCAGTCTGGTTGTTCTCATATAAATGACCCTACAAGTTTTGCTCTTTGTGTGGGCTGTGTTGCACATAACTGAGGATGCATCTAAACAATTTCCTCAAGCAGGATTTTCCAGGACTATTCCTTTACCTCCTTGACCTCTTCAAGCTGAGTGAAATCCCAATTCTTGCAGCATGGGCTGTTACCAGGTACTCTCTGTGGCATTGTATTGAAATCCATGTTTGAGTGAAAGAGCAGGACTTTAGAAAAATAGATTTGGTCTGAACAAAACCTTGTAAAAACATCAAGATTTGGCTTGGCCTATTTGTAAAATACACGGCAGATCCCCTGCCTGAGAACAACTTAAATCGTCAATATAGAAGTTAAAAAGCTCATTTCAATTGGAAATTCCAGCTAAATTGTTCCCAGTTAGCACCAGAAAGGAATGCTTTAGACTAAGACAAAACAGATGCAGTCTGTTAGGTTCCCATTGTATGAGCAGACTTCCCTTGCAGGGAGGTAGGTAGCTTTGCACAAAAGCCCCCCTTGACTTGTAAACATAGATAGAGCCGGCTGCCTGTACACCAGCAGTTTTGTTTCGTCCTGGGACTCTTCCAAAGCAGACAGGGCAGGGGAGGAATAAAACCAGCCTCCCAAGCACCACTGTCCAGGAGCGGATGAACCCAGCACGCTAAGACACTGGGAAAAAACTCTCCCTCGAACAACTGGCTCGTTCCTTCACCAGGCACAGGCTTCAGTGGCCATTTCAAGCAATATGCCATGAACCACCACCCGGCTGGAAAATCAGAGGCAGTTCTTGGTTGGGCTGGGACCCTCTCTGTAGCACTCCTGGCAGTAGGAAGCAGCCCCTGAGCATGCCTCTTGCAAAGGCTGCCCTGCACCCTCTCCAGTCACTGCAGGTTTTTTCCTTCAAGATCTCCACATTATCCCTCCTCCTCATCCCGGATTGCCAGGCAATGTAATTACAGTCTCTTTTCCAGAGCACATTGGGTACTGGAGAAAACAGCTGCTATTAAAGCTCCTTTTCACTTGCATGAAGGACTGGATAGAGCTGCTGCAGAATACAGGGAGTAGGAGAAAAGGAAATTAAAGATACTTTACAGGCTCTTCTCCCCTCTCCCTCATATTTGTCACAGTCTTGGAAAGGGGAGTTGCCTACATGTGGCATCATTCCAGATTAACTACTGATTAATTAATTCCTTGTGTGCATGCTCCTATATCGTAGAATAAGAGCGTGTTATTTCAAATCTCTTACCCATCATGAAGTTTTGGGGTAAGGGCTTTTAAAGTCAGTGGTAAGAGCAATAGTGGAAATCTCTCATGATCTCTAAACCTAATCTAGGCCTTGAAATGGGGCTGCACAGGGATGAGCAGTGCCAAGGCCATGGTGATGCCTTTTGGGGCTCTCCTGGTGGGGAATGGGAGCCTGCACCTGATGCATTCACATCGCACCAGTAGGCACCACTGCAAATAGTGTAAGCAAATAGAAAATATAAATCTTAACTAGCATGTAATACATTCAAATGTATTTTGGGATACATAGTGTTGGAAGATTTGGGGTCTTATAAACTCCTAAAGCCCTGTTGAAAGAAAAGGTCCATTGTTTGAAAAATGTTTTAGGACTGCCCCCTCCTGCTCCTTCACCCTGCTATTTTTGCAAAGGAAGTGATTCCAGAAGCTATAAAAATGTGTTGTTTTTGTTAAATGGATTACTTTCCATCTTGTGGCATGAAAACTGGCTGACCCTCCTGACAGACAAAACACTGTAGTGAGTGACTGAGCCCAAAAGGTAGTCAGCAAAGCCTGCAGTAGGTCAGAGCTGGTGCATGGTGGAGTGCCGGGGCCTGATCCATGGTGCTTTAGGCAGGTGGAAGTCCTGTTTGCAAGAAGATTTAAGCAAATTCATCCTGTGTATGCACTCTAAGCCTACTGCATATCTCAGCTTCTGTTTCCAAATGCTGCTGCTGTTCTCCTCTAACAGGCTGTGGTCACTATGCACTTTTGTTTTGTTGCTTTAAAACACCCTAGGTAGAAAAAGTCAGTTTTAATGAGCATTGTGGAGTTACTTGAGCTGCAGAAAGGACAAGTAATAAAGCATTCATTTGCTTTGCAAGCAGGAAATTAATTGTGCATGTGCATGTGTGTGGGTAAATTCTGCTGCTGCTGTCTTTGTCTAGTGGTGTTGCAAAGTTTGCATTTAGAGCATATATGAGGGGTTGTATACTACTGTTGTTGCAGAAGAATGTAAAAAAAAATCCTATACCTATACCTGGATCCACTTGCATAGTGGATTCTATGATTTTTGTGAAGGCATGTATTTTTAAAGACATGCTTAAGAGGATGATAAAATTTCTAAATTAATATGTTTTAAGTTATATGCATTTTTGAATATTTGGGGATCCATAAATCCCAAAACCTTTCTGAAAGAAAAAATTAGTTGCTTGAAAAGTATTACTGGATTGCCATGTCCATCCTTTATCGCAGTAAGGTAGTTCTTCAACCCCAGTGTTAAGTGGGAAGTTGTGGAAAGTGGCTCCACAAGACATCAAAATGAAGAGTACACTGAATAGTAAGCAAATGGTAGTGGATAGAACAGGGGCAGGATGAACATCCCTCATTGCCATTGCTGCCGAGAGAGCTGGGCATTTTCCTTCAGCCAGGGTGCAGTTTCAGGGGGGATGCAGTTTTCAGAGGTTCTGAAGGTATTTTCTCTTCTTTGCAGACATGTCCATTTGCTCAGAACATGTCTGCATGCCTGTTTACTGATTAGGTCTTTAATCCTGTCTTTAAATAAATGAGCACTTTACTGTCAAAATTCACATGACAGGTTTATTATGGAGCTCTGCCACTGAAAGGTCTCACATCACCTGGCAGTAGGCTGGAAGACGGACCATTTCTCATCCCAGTGATGAACTGCAGTGGCCCACCATTTCACAAATGGCTTTGTTTCAGAGTTTCTCCTAAGGAGCTCTGCCCTGGTTTTTAACTCTCTGCATCCTTCCGGGCCTTGTATGCCATGTGTTGGCCCAAATAGGCATGAAAAGCTTAAGCAGGGATATTGGCCTATGGGCAGCCTCTTCAATCAGTTTATGGAGCTGCAGAGGTCACTTCCTGCAAGGTGGCATCTCTGGTACCTGAGATCAGCCCAGGACTTGGGCTGCTGATGCCCCAAGCTGTCTAACCTGTGCTTTCTCACTGGAACCCTTCTGTTTGCCTCTTCTCAGGAGAATCAGGATGCTGAAGACATTTTCTCATTCATTCCCATTGCCAGCTCAGAGCAGAGAGTAACCAAATGAACAGCTATGCTGCAGATGTCTCTCTCGCTGCTTAGCAGCTCTTTTCTCTCTATCTGTCTTTTCTACAGAACTGTATTTCCCAGCCCTTTTTCCCTTGAGACACCCAACTGAGCTCCCCCTATAAGTGTTTAAATCCCCTGCTGTCAGCTTGAGCCCTGCTGATTATGTGGGTCGGAGAGAGCCTGAAAAAACTCAGTGTTTTTTTTCCCTTTGCACCTTCCCTTCCCTCCTTCCCATTTCCCACTACATTTTGCCCCTTTTGTCTCCATTTAAACTGAATCTGGCTCATGAAGAGCAACACCAGTGCCCTCCATGTAGAGTGTGCAAGGGAGGTTTCTCCAAGGATTTGTTGCATTAACTGGCTGTGATGCTTCATCCCTTAGCCAAATAAATTTATCATGTCTTGCCTTCCTCCCATTTCCTGTCTCCCATCCCCTTCTCCCTCATTCTTTTCTCATTTCCCTGTTTCTTCCATCCCGAGGTGGCTCCTGCCCGCTGGATCTGTGCATGCGTGTGAAGCCCTGCGCACAGCTGTGTCCCTGACTTACTTTCACACAGCATCTGACAGCGTGTGAGAGGTTAACTTACAGTGGCATGTACAGTATGTGGCCCAGATGTTCCTGCCATCCCCTGAACTTTCTCATGCGATTCATTCTGTTGCTGATAAAGGTTATAGACTTGAGATACGGGGGGAAGTGAAGTAATGGATGGGAGGTGAACCAAAAGCTAGCTCTGACCCTTGTGAGCTCATCTTACTCTCCTGCGTGTTCCAGTTTGAGAACTGGGGATGGGTGAGGGGGGAGATGCTCATGGGGAGGATGACTAAAACCCTCTGCTCTGAAGGTGGATGTCCTTCATCTCAGAGAGGGAGCAGAGGAGAGTTCCTCTGAGTGAAAGCTGCAGTGTCTTCCCAAAGCACCTCTCTCCCTCTCCTTTGGACACTGTCCTTCTCTGGGCAGCAGAAAGGGGAACTTTTTTGCTTCCCAGTTCTCTGCTTTCATATGTAGGAACATATCAGCTGATATCTTTATAGGCAAAAGCCTGTACAACCTCCAAGACATCCTTTGCCAATCTCTAGCACGTCTGAAGAGATTGCTCTTTTTTAATGTGCTCTCAATCAGGCCCAAAGAGTAAGGGGGAGGAAGAGAGGGTTAACAACAGTATTGAAAAAGGCCTATCTCTAGAACAGAAACCTTCCCTACAAATACCAAAGCAATGAGGTAAAAAAAGAGTTTTTCAATAAAATCCTAGTAAGATTTAACAGGGGCAAAAATAATGTATTTTCCTGTAAACTCACTCTAAAAAAAAGGCCAGTCTGTCTTGGCAGAAATTTCCAATATATATTCTTCCTGAAGCAACTATTCTGCATGGAAAAAAAAGTCAGTTGAAGTCTGAAAAAGTAAGTTATAAGCAACCAAACCAGGTCTTGTATGGGAAAGTATCATGCAACCTTAGCAATAGGTGATGTTAACAATGCCAGCTATAATACACACACACAGAGTTCAGCATGTATCTCCAGGAAGGTTTTTATGACTGATCAAATATACTTTCCTTGAGAAGTTCCCTTCCAAGTTATGTGCTATTGCTGTGCATAGAAATCTCATCTGGCCTCGCTGCGTTCAGCAAGTCAGTGCTAACAATGGGAACCGTGTTCATCCCAAGGAGGCCGCGGCATTCGCAGGAAAGCTCGGCTCGCTGTACAAAGTCAGGCACATTTTATGGGCTACGTTTCTCAAAACACCACAGGCGGAAAGAAGGAGCATTATCTGCTAAATACTCCAGGGAGGGCCTTTATGGTTTTCTCAAGGGGGCTCAGAACTGCTGATCTGAAAAGATGCTAACGCTTCATTGTGCACTTTGCCTTGCCTGATTTGCATGGCTGAAAGAGGGGGTAAGAAAATGGACTCTGTGTCAGAACCTGAGACAACAGACAACGGTAGGAAACAGCCTGGAGATTGTAGGAAAAAATTCTTTCCTCTGTTTTATCTTTGTCAGGATAGATTTTGGCCTGGGGACTGTGAGATTATGTCGGAGGGTCAAGCCAAGAGGTTTCCACCTCTGTTCTTCTGGGTGACACCAGTGTTTCAATAACTTACTGCAGGGAGGGGGAAAACGCCTGTCAAACTCACCAGACTTCTGGAATGTGTAAAAGTCTTGATAAAACTTTTTAGTGGGTTATTCCCCTAATTCTCCCACAAATGACATTATAGTAGCTTCATTTGGACTTGTACTACCTAGAACTGAGCAAAGCAAGTACTTTTTGGCTTGTGTGAGGGATGTCTCGAAACAAACGCCATACTAAGCTTGCCAGAAACAGAATACCAACTAGCGACTGTAAAGAAGGATATTCCTTATGCAATTCAGCATCCTGATTTAGAGGCACCACTGGAGGATCAGCATACCTCTTCTCGAGGCCTATTTCACCTGTGGCTTACACAGTGCATGGCTAGTTAGGAAGGCTTTTTAGAAAGATTTTTACTAGTGTGCAAAGCGATTTGGTAGCCAGCATCGGATCTCATCAACATCATGAGGACTTCCTCCTCCCAAGAGCCTCCTCCCCCTATAAAATTGATTGTAAAGCCCTGCTTGTTTCTGTTTAACTCCTGAGCAAACAGGCACAGGAGTTTTAGAACGGCATTCCCTCATCAAAAATTAGGGAAGGGTATCTGCAAGTGACAAGCCTCCTTGATAAGCAGATAGGAAGAGTTGAGAGCGGTAGGAAACCTATGGGCAGAAGTGCTGAGCAGAAATCAGGACTAGGGTACAGGAAATGTGGATCTCTTCTGAAGTCTTTTTTCTGTTCTATTTCCTTGCATGAAAAATTGAAAATAATACTATAACCTTATTTAGCCAAGCGCTTTGAGACCATGGAGAGAATACAGTGATGGGTGCCAGTACAGGGAGGTTATAAGCATTAACAAAGCTTTGCAAAGGAATCTGAAAATAATTAGGCAAACAGACTTCAATGGGATTTGGGCACCTGTCATGTCTTCCATAATCGAGAGATTTTTTTTTTCCTTGGAAGAGGGTGAAAATGAAACAGCCCTAAATTTGTACAAAAGAAATCAATTTAGGGATAATAATAAACTACTCATTGTAAAGGCAGAAACAAAGAGGTTGTGAAAAGACCAAGAGGGAATGTAATATTAGAAGTGATTGCATTAGTTCATTGATTCTAATATTTAAGTGCATTTTTAATCATTAATCGGTTAATTGGAAATCAGACTTAAATCACAAAGCAAATCTCGGGGGAAGACTCCTGAGAAGGGGAAGAACATGGTTTTAGTGACTGACTTTCATGGCATTGCTGGATCAATATTGCATGGGGTCTTACCATCAACTTGGGTGCAGTTGATTAGACTCCACCACACCCCCCCCCCCGCCCCTTTATTCACTCTTTGATGAACCAGAATAATCTTTTTTTCCCCAAAAATGCTTTTGGAGGTTTACCAAACCAAAACATTTAGTTCTCTGGAAACTTCAGGTAGGGTGGAAATGGTCCAGGTGCCTCTCCACATTTTGGATCTGGCTTGAACTTTGATCCCATGGAGGCCACCAACTTTTCTCAACAGATATCGGGATCAATGTGGTGTTTGAGGCTCCACAGCCTCCCCATGCTGCCAGAATGATGCATACAACCCCTCACCTGGGGTTGGAGCTGTAGGTTGACCTCACCAAGTCAACACAACCCAGAGGAGTCCCAAACTGGAATCCAGCCCCTGGGAGTTCGGAGGTTAGGCAAAGCAGTAGGACACCTCCTTGCTTCATGATAGGCAGTTCGGAGCTTTGTAACTTCATGTGGCTTCCCTGCACTGAGCCTAGGCACCGGTCTTTGTGAGGTTTGCACTTTGCTGATTTAAACCTGCCCACCTGCTGATGCTCTGAACCTCCTTCTGTAAAGAGGAATGAAAGGTACCATTTCACTTAAGTCTGCTTCCATGAAGGCAAAATAGGAATTGTTTCATCTTCAGCATTTCATTAAGTCTCATAAGAATTACATAAAACTCCCTCTTGCTGACTTTCCAAGAAGAAATCCTTTGCCTTTGTGTATTTATACTTTGCAATGGATGCAGCCCTAAAAATGAGCTTGGATTTATTATTCATTATGTTTATAATGGCACAGATATGTGCAGAACTGAGCAATGGGGAGCAGCAAATCAGCCAAAACTCTT
>NW_009934011.1:142900-167440 GCF_000696875.1 Nestor notabilis | reverse complement strand
GCCTGCTCTTTCTATAACATTTTCTACCTCATTGGGGAATTTAAGCTGTTACAGAGTCTCTGCCCAAGAACTGGCAGACCAGAGAAACAAGAAGCAAAGTTAGGTTGTGAGATGTCTATGTAGGTCATTATCTTCTTTGGGAGAAATGCTGGAATAGGAGATTTCAGAATTTAATTTACATTTGACTATTATATGATCTGTAGATTATGCCAGAGCCTTAACCTTAGTTTGGCCTCTGGACTTCTTTAGCCAAAATATTTCAGTAAACATCTCTTCGTTTTCCCTTGCAACAAAAAGGCAGGAAAAACAATTATATATTTTTCAGTTTTACAGTACAATAGTCTGTGTTTCCACCATGTCTATTAATAATTTGCTTAACAATTTCACCATCCCATGAATCCTGAATTGTGATCGAGCACTACATTGAGACTAACACTTCATTTTTAAATACAAACCCCAGATACGTTTAAACCCTTCCTCCTCCCTGGAAGCCAAGAACGTGCCTTGACTGTGGAGCAGGAGATATTTTATTTCAGCAATTCTTAAATGGAGAAACACCCAATTGATTCAGTAGCAGAAGTGTGAAATCATTTACACAGAGAACAGCCAACTGAGGCCATAATGCCGCTTCTCCTGGAGTGTCCATGCCTGAAAACAAGCCCAGCTTGTCATTTATAATCATTTTCTACCCTCTCAATAGGCAAACAACCCATTTGTCAAAATCTTATGCTGATGGTTTCAGATTTAGTTCATTAGCTCTCATTGTGTCGGTGGGGATGGATCACTGCGAACCAACACCAAACAACCTCCTTATTTTATATTAATTGTGTGTCAGCAGTAACAGGGAAAATGTGTCTTTTCCTCTCATTTTATTATACAGTTTCAGGGCATATTGTCAATTCTAGAGTCCAGAAGTAAATCCTCTCTCCCAACCCTACTTATGTGTTTGTACTGGGATCCAGTTGATTTGTTTGGTTTAAAGACAGTCCCTGCTTCCATTTCTAAACACTTTTCTTTGGCTTATTGCTAGAAAAGCCAGAGATCCTATACTTATAATGTATATACTTTATGGCATAATTTTCCCTGGTCACAACCAATGCACTCACCCCTGAAGGAGAAGCATCCTGAATTTCTTGGCTTCTCCACTCAGGAGGGATTTTCTCTTGTCTCAGAACTTGTCCACACTGGGAATTCAACACTGAGTTTAGCTGTGAAACTCTCATGTAGATACAATTTCACTCATCCCACCACATTTCCAGTAACATACCAGCTTTGGAATCAGGGGGGACAGATCCATTCCTATTCAGTGCTGTGCTGATAAAATAGGGTGTGCTTCCATCTCGGTGGATGTGGTGTGCTATTAACAGACCCTAAAGAAGGAGCCTTTAAATCGAGACATGGGTGGGGAAGGAAGTGGTGGCATTCACCCGCAAAAGGGAAAGGAGACTGTATATTACCTCTGTCTTTCACTTTTCCCAGCTGCTGACAAACTCCTAACTCTCTGAATTGCACTTATCCTTCCCTTGGTTCAGTTTCCCTGATTAAGGCCACACATTGCTTCCATTGCTCCATCTCCCATCATGGCTGCAGTTACAATTGCAGGTGACCTGTTTGTGAGTTCCCACTGTCCTGAAGAGGAGGGCTGTGGACAGGACACCCTCTTGGAGGGCCTGGCATTATTGAAAATAAATTTATAGGGTAGGTCTACAGGCTTTGCTAAGCCTCCAAAAAGTAGCAAAAACCCCAAGCAAATGATGACTCGCTCTAGTGATAGATAGCTTGAGGTCTCTGAAGGTAACATGTTTAACAAGGTCTATTAAAAAAATCAGTTAGCATATCAGCCATCATATTTCTGATGCATGCACTGCTAAAGGCAATATTAGCTTTTGTGACATGTTGTAACAAAGCGCTGTTCGAGGATGTATGTTATCTTCTGCACACTCGGTAGGGAGGATGCATTATTCAGGCAAAGATCTATCTGGAGAACTTATGTCTGACTGAGGGAACCCTCTGGTCAGCACATGCAGCAATCCATCCTCTCCATACACAACTAATCTTCCAAGGAAAGGCTTACAAACATGATGGAATCAAGCCATTTACCAAAAACAAGATTCAGACTTTTTAAAACAGATGAGACTATCTTGAGTGCTTACCAAAGACATGATTGCTGCTATTTTATCTGCCACCATGTTCAATCTATACTCCTGGGGGAGGAGGATGCTTCATAGTTTAGAAGAGATATATGAAAGTTTAGAGGAGTCTTTTATGACTTAAAAAAACATGTGGTTGTCAATCCACAGCAAGTCTGAAATACCTGAGTTGTCTTGTTGAAGGCACTTTGTCATGTGTTTGTATTGAGAATTCATGGCTTGTATTTTTAAGAAGTGTGTTTTCTCCTCTCTGCTGCACAGAGAGAAGAAGTTCTCATTTAACGCTGTGCAGTGATGCCCTGATCATCTTCCAAAGTGGCCACAGTTAATTTAGAAACCAGCAATGTACATGAGGAGCTGGAGTGACGCCTTCCCCTGTGCCTGGCCCTGCATCAGTCAGTAATGAAACTCTAGATGACATTTGTGTCCCAACTTCATCATGTGCTTGGACTAATGGAAACTCTAATTATAAGAGGAAATAATTTATATTATCATTAGATGGGTCACACCTCATTGTAGCTACAGAGTTTAAAGGCCACCACTCCTTTCGTAGAGCCGAAAGAAGTCAGCTGTGGACCAGTTCTGGAAACAGAAGGAATTCAGCCAAGACACAGGCCTTCTGCTGCTGCACAGGTATTTGAATCGGGGGTGAAAATTTCACTGCCAACTGTTTAGTGGAGAGCAGCGTGTCTGTATTGGAGAACAAGGGAGACAGAAAGAAACCCAGCAGTGCCAATAGTTTTGCCTACTAACAACACAAATAGCGAGAGCTTTCAGGCCAGCTCCTGATAGAAAAGACTTGGTTCTGAGTTCATGAGCTACCCTCTGTTCTTTTCATACCCCTTCTGTTTAGACGACTGGGAATTTAAGCGTTCCTTACAACTTTGTTGGTCCTGCCTCCTCCCAAAACAAACATCATAGGGAATTTTGACTGGCTATTCAGTTCAGAAGCAACAAAAAGGAAATGCTGGTGGTGAGAACTGCACATGTTTTTACAAATAACATCTGCAATGTGGTTTTACCCAGGATGGCTACTACTGTATCCAATGTTCCAGTTCTCACATAAACCAAGATGCCATTGGCTTTCATTGGTCTTCTTGCTAAAGTTCTTTGCTTCAGTGGGAATTTTGCTTGGGAAAAGACGTCAATGCCAGTCCTTGAAAGTAAGAGGAAATCCCACAGATCCTGTTTTATAGTTTGTGTTTAATGTTGTCACATTAAACGTGAGAAAAATCTCTCTTATGGTCTATCCGTGTATACATAGGATCCTCACGCTACAGTAGGGGAAGATTTATGGTTAGACAAAAGAGACATTTTCTTAGTGGAAATGAGCTAAGGCAATAAACAAATAAAAAAGCTTTTATTAGAGAAGGATACATTTAGCAGGAAGTATGGGAAATCCTGATTTAATCTACTGTTCTGGAGGGATATTGTCAAATCTTGGATGCAGTGAAGTTCATGCTGTTTTAATTCTCTGTTCAAAAACGCGCACACAATACCAGGAGTAGAGCAATTATTCCATCTAGCCAAGAGCCAGGTTTAGTTGACAGAACTCTTCAGAGTACTCATTTTGTCCAGCAAATGGCCAAAAGTATGATGAGCTTATCAGAAAGTGTAATTGAGGGCACACACGACACTTAAAAGTGCATTATTTGGATTGAAATCTCACAAAAATGAGCTTTTCTTGTGAGATTTAAACAGTTTCCTGCTACCAAGTCAGCAAGATAATACGAAAACAGTTTGTTTGGGCTGTAGTGGTGTTTCTCATCTCCACTGGGATGCTTGAAGTATTTAGTCCATTACAACAAGTGTCCAAAACTTTGGTGTGTTGAGCATCCTATAGCAGTTTTATAATACAGGATGATACGTTTTGTCCCAGATCAGGGAAAAAAGGCTATTGAGGGAACAGAGGGTGGTTGGAGTGTTCAGGTATTGAGAAACACAGACTCCAAGCCCTGTAACAGCATCATTCATTTACCATCTTGCTACAGTTTTTCTTCTACAGTCTGAAATCTTTACATTGCCCCCAAATGAAATCATGACTTTCTTAAAATAAAGCTCATTTATCATACATGGGACAAGTCACTGCTTTTGACCTCATTGGTCAGAAATGATCATATTTCTAGAGATATAGTTCAACTGCTGAGGGAAAGACTCAGTACTGAAGAAAACTTCTCTGGCTGAAACTTTACAGGAGTTTCATGGCCAGGAACTAACCAGACCCATTAAGGGTCAAGTTGAATAACAGCCATGTGCATGGACTGCCTTTTTGTAATGTGTATTCTTAGCACAACACCATTCTGTCCCATGACTGAAGCTCCTAGGTGCTATTACTGTGCAGGAATTGTTAAGTTCTGGCAATACATGAAAATTTGAAATGCTGAAAAATGTCAGTGAAATTTATTGCTGTTTTCCCTCCAGTTTTCAGCCAGCTAAAGAATTGCTAGCCATTTCTGGATAGAGGAGGGGAAATATTTTAGTTTCCCTTCCTCCACATCCTGCTAAACTGGTTCCAGAGGATCAAGTTTGTTCTGAGAAGACCAGAAAATTGATTGCTTTCTTACATTGGATTTAAAATGATCATTTTTTATGTTTTTCAGAAAGAAAGCAAGCATACAGAAATGGTCAACACAGAAGAGTTCATTGAGATCACCTTCTCTGCTCTTCACTGATCTAGCTCCCATTGCAAATAGAACACATATATTAGAAAACCATCTGTCTTATGTTTAGAAATTATTAGTAAAAAAATGAAGCAGAAACTTTGCTGAGCTTTCCCAATTCTGTTTAACATTTATATCTGGCTTTAATCTGAAGTCATCTAATCATGAGCATTATCCTCTCTTGCAGTACATCCCCCTGCCTTAGCAGTCTCAAGCTCACCTGCAGCAGCAGCAGGGAAGGGCAATTCTTAAAAATGTAGTTTCAGGTTTTAGTAGCTTAAAATAAACTCAGATCAGCCTGGACATGAGGTGGGTTTTTTTCCTTTTTAAAACTGATCACCACATTCCTACAGTTATCCAAACAACAGCCCATTATATAGTGAACATTCAATGATCCTTATGAGAGCTACACAAAAGGCTGAGCTTTTCTAAGGCTTGTAAGAATTTATCATCACTGTCATCCTTAAATTTACTCTTCTATTGGAATTTCCTCCTTGTTTGACAACTGCTTTTTCCTTCCATCTATCACAATTTAGGGTGACTAATCAGGTTAGTCACAAACCCTTCAGAAATATACCCTCCAGGGCACTTTTTATTTTAGCTTGGGGAGGAAAGCATTTCTATTTATAACATTTAACAGAAGCCTCTATGCAGTAGCCATGAGGGTTTCTCTTTAGTTCAGATTTGCATATGCAAATTATCCAAACATCAGTTCAGTTTGCCCAGATGGATGAGATTTAAGGAAAGGAAAATGATCTGGATATTGGAGGAGGAGAAGGCAGTTCTGGAGATCTGTTTCCTGCTCTGCTACAGCATCTTTGCATGACCTGCAGCAATATAAAGTGGATGCAATAGGCCAGACACTAATCAATTGGTCTGTAAGGCAGATGAAACAATTATTATCAAGTTTGTTAAAAAGTACAGGCAATTTCAGAGCTACTGTTCAGTGAAGGGAAGCAATGAAACTGCAAAGAACAACATTCATTTCTTTTCTGAGACATCACAAATGGAAACGATGCAGCTATAGTACCTGGGAATCTGGGGATCACCGAACTGTAGAAAAGCAGATGGGCAGGAACCCTTGACCCACTTCCTGAAAAATATTTGTCTAATCCATGGATTCCTACAGCGCAGCCCATGGACTTTTGTGTGTGCATGGAGCACACGTGGGGAGGGCAGGTGTCAGGCAGAGGCAATAGAAATCCCATTAGCACTGGGCTAAACCAGCTGTATGTAAAGCCCTGTGAGGAGCGATGCCAGGAGTTCACAAACTGGAAAAGGCTACAGATTAGTTGTGTAACCTGCGCTTGGAGACCACCAGTGACAGAAAATCTTGCAAAATCCCAAGACAATGCATTCCTGGTCTTTGCCTTTCTATCAGGTAAAATACTTTTCCTCATGTCTAACCTTCACTTGAAGCTCATTATTTCATGTCCTGCTCTTGGTGGCTGTGAGGAATAGCATGTTCCTTTTCTCTTTGCAGATCTCTTTTACATATACGAAGAGTAAGTACAAGAAATTGCTCTACAAATACATTTATCACAAGATGAATAGAGAAAGGTAGCACCAGATGATACCAAGGGGGTGAAGTGTTTAAAGCCTTTTTTGTGCCAGTGTTCATTCAAAAGTACATTTGAGAGCAAGAGGCTAACAGGATTGGAAATTGAATCGAAAAAGGATAGGAGTTCAGCACAGAATAAGGAAAGACATGAGAAAATTATATAAGCTTCATGTTTTATAACTGGCTGAACCTGACCAACTTCATCCGAGAATATTTTGAAAGTGGACTGAAATGATCTTAGATACCAGTGGTTATCTTTGAGAAGCCAGGAAAAGCTAAGCAAGATACGAAAAAACTGGAAAAGGGCAAATGTGGTATCTATCTTCATGCAGAGGAAGGCAAAACGGAGGAACTTGGGAATTACAGACCAGCTCATCTATATTTTAAGGTCCAGGAAACATCAAGCAATTTAGTTGTTTGGAAGCACCTGTGAAAAGAAAAGGAATAACAGCTGGTGTAGGTTTGTCCAGAAAAAATCATGTCATCTTCTTTCCTTTAACACAGGAGTGGTGAACAGAAATGAAAGTTTGATTTTGTTTAGGGTTTGACCATCGCTGATAAGATGATGGGCCTTAAACTGAAGGAAGAATGATTCAGAATAAGCTGATAAGAAAATATTTTAGTTGTGACACTCACGAAACAGTAAGCCTGGTTGCCTCGGGACCTTGTAGACTGTGTACTGCTGGAGATCTCCATGAGCAGGTCAAAACAATATCTATCAAGAGTGATTTAGATTTTGTTGAGATTGTTTCAGGGGGCAGAAATGGATTGGATGACCTCCAAAGATCCCCCTTAGCTTTATTTTTCTGTGGTCGTCTCCCTTAAACCTCCTCTTCTCTAGACTGGGTAAGCCTCATTTTTAGTGTTTCTCCTCATACCCCTGCTCTCAGGCCTCTGATCACCCCTGTTTATGTCCATAAATGCTTTACAATGGCTGCACTTCTTTCTTGCAGTGCAGTATTAAGAACTATCAGGTAGATAGATGCCTTCAAATCCCTGGCATGTGCCAGAACGAGGGAAAGGAATGCAAGCTCTTCTGTACAGCCAGTTCTGCCAGCAAAACACCCAACTCATCTTTAGAGTAAAACCTACCACAACCTAGCGATTAATAGGGGGTTTTGTTACATGTCCTTGTTAGTTCATATAAAGCCACTCCTGCATTTCCTGCTTACTAGCTGGAGAAGAGTTGTTTGAATACTCCAATACTTGTGGAGGTTTCTCCTTTTTAGAAATCTCATATTTTAAGATAATGTCAGCATTCCTCTCTGCCCCAGTTGCCTGCTTTTTTAGCCTGAAGTGAAAGGAGTCCCAGCAATACTACAGCTCAAAAAATAAAGGCAGCATGAATTACCGTATTCTTCTCATGGTACAATAATGGAGAAAGGTCCCCATGTTAAGGGGGGGAATGCATGTCACTGTTTCAATACTTAAGAATCAGAAGTGATTCACTGCACAGAGCAAAATAGCAGCTGTGTTCAGATCTCAGCCATTCACTGGAAAGAAAGAATAGTTTTCACTCATAAAAATGAGTATGTGTCTTTATTCTGTCATGGGATAATGATGTACCTTGGGCCTGATCCAAAGCTCCCTGAAGCCCAGAGAAAGACTCACATTGGCCTCTATGCACCCTAAACCAAAGAGGAGAATCTTCCTGAGTGGGAAAAGCTTCCCCTTGCTCTTCCTTTCTCTCCCACACTACTCTACCTGCCCTATAAATAAAGACCACCAACAAGTAAAATCTACAAGGCTGTCAAAAACTTATTTAAAGACACATCAGCAGTTTAGGCTGCAAATCAGTGCTTGCAGACACAGTATGAAGTGTAGATGTCCAATGTGCAGCTCTCTGCAACTGAGCTGCCTTGGAAATTCCTCATCAGGAGAAAGACCTGCAGAAAGCTGTAGAGCAGTACAACGTAGCCTTGAGGTTTTTTGTTCTTCTTTCCTTTTTTCTTTAACTATCCTCTTGCAGAAAAATCACTGGAAAGAAAAGAAAAGAAATGAAGAAACTTTAACCACAGCCTCCCCTGCTCTAACTCTACAGAGAGCCATCTCACCAGATAAAGAGCAGTCCTGGAAGGACTCTGCACTCTTCTGCCAGAAGCATTTGAAAAAACATTTGGGCTCCTACAGAACAGGGCATCTCTCCTGAATAGGTGTTTGCACTGTGAAAGACAATTGATTTTCTCCTGTTGGCCTCTTCCCCATGCAGCAGTGATTTATAAAGGCAGAGAAACAGAGGAAAAGATCAGATCCAAAAGGGAACATTAAATATTTCACTTTCCTGTTAGCTGGGAAAATCAAATATGACACCTCTTACCATCCAGGAGGTTGCTTTTGGCTCTATTCTTGTCTTGGGTTTTGGGTTACATGTCATGTTAAAAGGTTTGGGGCAAGGAAGGGATGAAATTAGAGGAAAACTTGACCTGGAGGTGACCAGAAACAGGAGGGAGATTGTTCTTGTAGCTGGGATATAACACCAAATTTGCACTAGTGATTTTTCATGTGATGGGCACCTCACTCCTTTCCGTGGATGTTTGGATCCCAAAACAGAAGGCTTATCCCAAAGATACCCAAAGCCTTCGTGCTTGTTTTCTTATTGTAAGTGGTGCATGCAAGCCATGCTGGGAGCAGCACCCAGCACTGTCCTGGCTTCCTTGTCATGCAACTGGAAATAGTTGTTATCCCACACCAGAAGCAAAACAATGCCCAGAATGGCAGGGGCTATTGCATGGCACCGGACAGAGAAGCCTAGGTGAGACCAGCCACAGGTAGCTTATGCCATGGTGATCACCCCCATCACCTTTCACAGTAATTAGGTGTTCCAAAAAGTAGGATTGCCCCCTCCAATTTGCAAGAGGTGTCAATTTGCTTTCAAGTTGCCCTTCTCTTTCCATCTCTGTGTGTGGAAGTGTCTGCAGGGGAAGGTGGGAAGCAGGTACAGCATGGAGTTATTCTCTGTCCTTGAGATGTTGCCAGCACATTTCCTCTGAGGACTTTGGCAAATGTTTCTGCAGACTCTGTACTGTGAGAACCTGCTCTGCTTCCTCTTTGCTTTATGGCAGTGATGGCCACTTATTTTCATTACTGGAAACTGTTGGATGGAGGTGCTGGAGACGTAAGAAGGATGAAAACATGGGCTCTTGCTACCAGCCTGCAATTCTTCTGTTATGATAGACCTGGGCAAAGGGAGTTAAGAGTTCACTAATTTGGCTTTAAGAACCTGCTGATCCCCTCTTATGCATCCTCATGCTAATGCATCAAACCTTATGTTTAATTTTCTGCACACCCATATCTATATAAATATGTGTTTGCATCCATATATATACAAGCACACAGAAATCAACATCTATGTATGTTTGAGGTTGGATCCAGTATTGAATGCTGCAGAAAAAATTGTATTTCCTGTGGTCATAGTTGTTTCAGTGGAGCTTCAGTGTGCTCTGCCCCAGGCCATGGCAGAGGGGAGGAGAGTTAGTGTATGGGTCAGACCCACTTGGCCAGAGAAATTCATCCGGCTTGTGTGCCCATGGTAAATCACTCTGTCAAGCTGCTCGCCCATGGCTCCTCTTGTCCCTCTCCCACCGTGAGACTGGAAGTGTGTCAAACATACACCCAAGTATTCCATCATCACCACCAGTAATCACCCACCCATCCCATGTGCTGTGATGCTTCCATACCCCTGTGATGGCCCTGCACAGGCAGGGAGAGAAAGCTGACTTTTGGTGATGTGACAGACAGGGGGTGAATCACGTCATGTGCCTCCAAGAGAGCTTGTGATTCATTCTCATGGAAGAGCTGCTCACCTGGCTGTGTTGGAGTCCAGTTCTCAGTCTGAAATCCAGATATAGCCATGTCTTAAGTATTCAATGTCAGCATGAGACTTTCACAATGGTTTCACAAGATCATAGAACAGCACTGCTTTGAACAGTAGAAGACCAGTAAGTAGAACTTACTTCATATCTATATATATATGGTTTTTGAGAAAACAATCTTTTGTTACTTCAAGGGGACATTTGCAATTCACTTTTTTCCTGTTCCAGTATTGGGAATACCTCATCTTTCTATATGAGTTAAGAGGAATCTTGGTACTGTTTGCTCATGGTGGTCATTCCTTAGCACAGAGGTACTCTCTCCCAAATGCTCATTATGCATTTAAATGAAACAGTCCTGCCCAAGCAGGCAAAAATCTCTTAACTTGTTCGCACTAGTTGTTCTAATCAAACCTTTCTGATAGGGTGTGTTAATGCAGGACAAAGCCCAGGTCTGAACCGTGCCTTGTGTTGTGTTCACACTGCTAAAGCAAAGCTGCTGCGTTGCAGGTTTTGAGACATGTCCCCTCCAAGGACAGAGTGTCTGGCTCAGCAGATGGTTCTCAACTCTGCTCTGTGGTGAGGTTTGAATGGAGATGAGGAGAAAGCTCCAAGCACCCCTCAGCTGTTTCTGCTTAGTTTGCACCAGCTCCCCCTTTGTCCTCTTCTCCGGCCCTCCAAAGCTTTACTTGTATATAATGAAGCCACAATGACCACTTCCTGTTCTGTTTAGACTGAATCTTTACATTGCCTTCATTATAAGCTTGGTTTAGGCACTGTATGGTCGGACATGGATTTTCATGGTCAAAAATGCCCCCTGAATATTTTTGAGGTCTCTGTGAAGAAGCTGCCCTGCTGCTAATGTCTTTGCCATTGTTTGTTATGGCAGGAAGGTCAGAAAACAAAAGCCAACCCTTCATTTAACACTGTTACCATGCATACCCATTACACATGTGTGTATGTGAGGATGGGACCTGCATCTGCACAGAGCAGATGGACAGAGGAGCTTTTAGCTGGAATCACAAGGTTGTGAAATACTGGATGCCTTGACCTGTAACATGCAACTGTAAATTCCTCCGCTTTTGTTATGCTTTCCAGGGGTCACGGTCTTTAACGGTTTACTTGGTGGAGGAGGGGGGAAGAAGCCCTTTGTATTGCTGGGCAGCAGATGATAGTTTCCCTTGTCCTGGTATCTGGCTCTGGCACAGGGCTGTTCTTCAGGTGTTACTTTGATGCATGGTGGCCCCAATGCCCACAGAGCTGCAGGGGTGGTGGCAGCCTCCACTTACCTGGCTTTGGTTAAAGAAGAACCAGTGGAATCTGCCCAAGTGAGACCCAGTGCTGCCTTTCCACTGTTTTCATTGCATCTCAGACAGTGACTGAGCTTTGCTCCAGCCTGATTGCTGATGGTGATGGCCTGCTGAAGTGAACTGTTGGTGTGATGCAGCTCATGCACCACCAAGCACCTTCAGTGACAGGTCTATACCAGTATGAAATCCAGCAGCAGATTAACTGAGGCTGGAGTCCTAAGGCTAAAGACCTTCAGTATTCCAGGCAGGGGAGGAGCAGATGTTATTTCATTGTGCTGTAAACAGTCTTCACACAACCTGACACTATGTGATCTTGGAGAGTCACGGCTCCTCACTTCAGCCTGGGATATTCCAACATCCATGATTACTTTGGTACTCAAAAATCATCACAGTGCTGAGATAGATGCTTTGAGACCACTCCCAAAGGCGCTACCAGCTCCTTTTTGGCTGATGGCAGCGCAAGTCGGAACTCAATGTTCCTAGTACTGGTAAAAATAGCACTGGGATGCTCCAAGAGTCCCCAGCACAGCCAGAACTGAAAGCTCCCAGGATAGTCAGATCTCCATCTGGGATGGAGAGCAGCCCACACCCAGTTTTCACTCTGCAGCACTGTGGTTAAGAGGAGGAGAAAAGGGTTCAGACTTGCAATAGTGAAGACCCCAGGGCTTTCCATGCAAGCAATTCACCCTGTTGGCTCAGAAAACATCTCTTCTGGCAACAGCTTTGAGATTACACGGAGCTATAGCAGAGCCCAAAGTGACTTCTAGCAGCATTTGTTTTGTGACACCTGGACTAGCAAATACATTGTGTGAAACTGAACTTCTTTCAGATGTGAGGAAACAGGAGCATATCCTGAGTGCAGCCAGGTGTGACCAACAACCCTGCTCGTGCAGTGGTCCACATCCAGACGTCTCACAGATTTTATGTCAGGCCCTGATCCGTTGAAGAGAAGTCATTCAGTGCACTGCTGTAGGTTTGGGCTACAAAGGACCTTAGCTTTTATTTTTTTTCACTATTTGCACTGGTTTTTTGCCCAGGAGAGGATAGTCTTGCCATGTTAGCTTGCTGGCCAGAGAGCTAAGGACAAACACGCTGCCTGTCAGGCTCTGACACCACTTGTGCTCAATTTGCTAAACTGGTTAACAGAAAAAAATGGGAAGACAAAGATATAAAATTTCCTCTCTGTGTGCCTGTATTATGGAAAACAAGGAGACACAAAAGGCACACAAGTAGAATGGGGGTGAAGGCAAAGTACTAGACTTCTCCAAGGATAAAAGTGTTGATGAGCTGAAGGATTGCCATGCTTGCATTTCACACAGAGGGTTGAAGTGAAAAAGTTACTGGTGCAAACATATAAACCCTCTTCTCCATTCCCATATCTCTTTTTCTGTGTCTTTAACTGCACATCTTTCCACCTTTTTAATTTTAAAATGCATGTGGATTAAGCCTAGAATTTCCCGTGGCTAAGAGGAATGGGGTCTGATTGATCGTAATAAGGGACAGTCTAAATGAAGTGCTTGGACTTGCCCTGGGCGCTTCTATCTGCAGGTGCTGGGAGTCTTTGCCAATGCGAATGACTTTTTGGAACACAAGTGATTATTTACTGCTGAACAAAGCCAAAGGCGATGCTTCTCCTTGCAGCTCACAGCCCTTGGCCTCCAACAGGAAATATATTTAGTTTTCAAATCCCTCTCTGACCAAAAAGAAATTCCAGCAAAATAGCAATAAACACCCAGAGAGCCTCCTCTTCTGTAGGAAAAAAACCCATGAGCTTGGGTTTAAAACGAAATATCCTGTGACTAATCTATTCTAGGACCAGGATGGGGTCAGCTTGTTGCGTGTGAGAGCGAGAGGACCTAGGAGAAGGCCACCCCACCCCACTTGCCACCAACCCCCCTCTTGGAAACTCCGAATATCACCAACACAATGTTTTCAAACAGCGATTGCAAAAGGGTTCACTGTTTGATCCTCCTCTTCTCAGTTTGTCATTGATTTCTCCCCATCAAAATAGTTTGTGCAACGAATCCCAGCTGTACCGCTGGCACTTTGCTAGCCAGTAAATACAATCCAAATGTTAATTCTTTGGAGCCGAGAGCTCCGTGCCAAGAAATGAATAATCTGTGCGAGGCTAAACAAACAGTTTATTGATGGGGTGGGGTGGGGTGCAGGTGGGGGGTGGCTGGGCTGAGAAGCAGGCAAGCCCGACCAGAAGGACATCAAAGCTGCTTCTGTCAGAAGACTCAGTCACATGTGATTTGTTTTCTCTCGCCGCTAATTCAGTTACGTGTTAAACTACTAATATTCCCAGGCAACGCTGTGAGCGCTTTCCAGCCCAAATGCAGCAGGCGAGAGAAGCAGATGTTTGCACCCTGTCCATCTGAACTTGCCCTTTTTGTCTGTTTTGTTGTAGGAGTGCCACAGATGCCCTCAGGTTCAGAGATCCAGCAGCCAGGCAACTCGGTAGGTTTGTCTCTGCTTTATAAATGGGGGAAATGAGACAATCTGGAAGTCAGTAGTGGCATTTCTCTGGCAGCTGATGGAATGTGGCAGGGCTATTCTGCTGAAATTTAAACCAATAGATTCAAATTCCCTTTTTAAAACTTTGCACCTTCTGCCTTTTCTGCTCAGGAGTTCAAGCCCAGAAGTACGATTAAAGCCTAAATCCCCCACGTCCCAGGCCAGCTACAGTGCAGACCACTCATTGCATACACTACCGGACCCTGATCCCAGCTACGTGCTGCAGTAATCCGCTTTGCAAATTTTGGGCCAAAGCCAAGGCAGGATCACAGAGATGCCACCCAGCCATGTCTCATCCCTCTTTCAACCTGCTGCACCATTACGACATGCTGTCTGAACTTTCTGGTGTTTTGAGAGAGAGACACTGTGTTGTGCTTGAAACTGAAACCCAGTAAAAAACACAGACACAAATTTGAGTCTTAATTTTAAAAAGAAAAGATCTCCACTCCAAATTTACAAGTGCCACATGCTGGGTGAATTACAGGAACAGGGCATTGGTTTTTATTCCAGTTCTCTGCAGGTATCTCCACTTTTCCATTCCTTCCCTGGCAAAGAGTGTCCACCCCACCCACCAATGTGGCTATGCTGACTATGTGTCATGGACAGACCTGCCCAGGCTGCAACTTGGAGAAGATGGAAGGGTTCCCTGGCCACCAGCACAACCCTCAACACCCAGCATCACACAAGCAGGGGAAGGTGAGGGCCTGCAGCATGATGGTTTAATAAATAGAAAGCAGGAAAAGTCACCAGTGAGGGTGTTGTGATGACAGGTTATGGAGTCACATGCACGAGTAGTCAAGTCCATTGAGGGTTAATCTAACTCAGGTACTGATGCGGGCATTTAGATAGTGGATAACTCATGCTGTCATTAACCTGTCAGCATTACAGCAGGAAGATTATATCTTCACAAGAATATATTGATCTGGAAAGGGACGTGTGAGGCATGACCAAGTTTTTTCTATGCTGTCTTTTACCACCTGCTTTTTTCCTGATCAAAGATGCTTAATGTGTGTGGTCAGTGCAAGGAAAGCCATGTTTTCCTCTAGGCTGGAGAGATGTTTCTCTTTGTCCTCTTCCCATTATCTTGGGTGCAATCTAAGTATCTTGTTACTTACACAGCCCATTCATTTTCATGCTGATGGAGCAGTGAAGACAAGACTGATGTCTCTGTAGGTCTACCACAGCCTTTTGCAGAGAGACTCACACTTGCTGTGTATGTGCTCCGAGCAGCCCAGATGCAGGACAGCTCTGAACTGGAAGCTAAGTGCGTAACACAGGACTTTGCTGGAGCTGGTAAGTCTCTTAGCAGATGACTTACTGGCTCAAGGATTGCAGTGTGATGACTAGATTCCTGGGTTTTGGATCAGAATTGGTTCCTCCAGATATTCAGACCTTCGGAAGAGTTTGCCAAGGTGTGCTGCCTAGAGATTTATTCCAACCCAACATAAAATGGCGGCTTATGGCCTTCATATGGGGAGAACATATTGTGAAGGACACAAGGAGAGGACAAGTGTTACAGCCATACATGTTTTGATATTTAAATGCACTGAAAAGTTCAATTAAGGACCATTTCACTGGCAAATCCACTGAGGGTAAATGGTGTTTTAAAAGCAACAGAGTTCTGATGGCATAGCATGTCCTTTCCCAACAGGGATTACTCGTTCCCAGCATGAGGCAGATGGACTAGAGATGGTCCTCAAAACCATAGCATGGTTGTGTTTGCAGTGCTTTCAGGATACTACTTGAGACAGGGATCATGTGGTAGCCTGTCGGAAATCTAGGAAGTTGGCAGGCATGTAAGGACTAAAAGTGTAGGAATGTGCCACACTTGGCAGGATATCTTGTCCTGCTACTGATTAGCATCAAGATTTCTGACAGCATGGTGGTGGTAGTTAAAGGCAAGATTTTTTCCCATCCCATCTCATGTAGATTGGAAAATCATTCTGAAGCAAAGTTTTGCAGTATGAAATCAACAAAATTCCCTAGCATTGGCATAAAAATGCTGATATTGGCATTCTTTACACTGGGTACAAAATTGCATTTCTATGATCTGTGCTGATGAAACTTTCAAAGGCAGGTAAAACTTTCTTTCATAGAATCATAGAAACATAGAATGGTTTGGGTTGGAAAGGACCTCAAAATCATCTAGTTCCAACCCCCTGCCATAGGCAGGGAAGCCTCACACATGTCACCCAAGACACGGGTGTCTTCACGTTCTGGTTCCCTAGGTTTGGAGATGGGGACAAGAAGTTAGCTGAGTTGAACTGGATGGTTTTTGCTCATTGCTAATGTGAGAAAATAAAGGTAATTGATAGTGGAGACACTCTCCAGTGGCTCTGCACAGGCTGTTGCCCTTCAGACCTGCTCCTGGCAGGGACAATCACAGACAGGGAGAGGAAGCAGTTGTGCTTCCTTTCTGCACGCTCACTCCAAAGCACTGCCCAAGGTGTGGGCAGCATTAAAACACTTTCCTCTTTCTTTTTCCTGTGCGTATTCGCTCCACACAGTCTTGTGTTTCCAGGATCTGACTGGAGATACCTGGGGAAGCATGAGAGGCCAAAAGTCTCCCAAGAACTGTCAAATTTGGTATCCAAATGTTGACAGTGTTTAGACAAGGCCTTGCTCTAAGTCTCCTGAGACAAAATTGTTTTCAGTACTGCAGTGGGAACTGGCAGCTCACGGTTAAGAGGTTCAATGTGCACATGTGGCTGGTCCTAAATCCTCCTACCTCACATTGGGAGTCTCTATTATTTGTTGGCAGCCAAGTGCTGGAAAGCTGGTGGGTGTGTGCAGGGCATTAGGCACATGTGCACACGTCTGTTCAAGTGCTCCTAAAAGTGCCTGCATCTTATTTATTCAGGCAAAACCAGGGCTCTGGGTGAATGACAGAGTAGCACTTCATCTCCCCTTAAACACAACCACAAATTAGGACTCAACATTTAGATCAGAGCAAAAAGCTCGCTAACTCATGTGTCTGCACATGACACCCCTGGAGCCAACTCTTCCCCCCCAACCTCCTGGCTGAGCTGGCCCTTTGCAAAGGGGCAATGCTGCCTTAAGCAGGGGCTGTACAATCATGACTATTCCTTGTGCACTGGCCACAAAATAATATAACACACACACATAAAAAAGAAGAAATGAAGAGGAAGAGAAACGAGTCTTCCTAACAAAAGCAGAATAGTATGTTAAGGCAAGGCTCTCTGTGATCTGCTGTTTGAAAGCAGGCGGGCATTGAGTTGTCGTTACCAGCCTCCATCATTTGAGGGCACCCTAGTCTTTGATGTTGGCTGCAATTAGCTGCGGGAGTAGTGCAGCAGCCATCTCTCGTGATGGCAAGTCTGTCTTTCATTGAAATGCTCTCTTTCCTCCAATGATCCAGGTCAATGCTGCTGGGACTTGCTTCCTTACTGATGGCAGGAGCACATGCTGGGCTCTCAGATCACCATCCTTATTGGTGTATTGGGGATTGGAGGTGAATTGCCTAAAGGAGGGATGCGCTGGCATGCCAACACTGCTATTGATTAATGCTAATTATCATTTAATTTAACCTCCAATTAGTTTTAATCAATTGTCACATTCTCCCCGAGTATTACTGAGAGGATGATGTACAGTAAGGAAGATAATTGTCGTGAGCTTTTCCTTGCTTCCCAGATGGCTATTTCTTAACTCTTTCTTTTGCTTTTAATAAAGCTGGGTGAATAATTTATTCACCAAATTTGGCTGCTGCTGCTTCTTGTGCCTCGGAACTGTCTGTAAGCATAGTTTGAGTCTGTTGCTTGGTCCAGAATTTCTCATCACAGAATATTGGTTCTTGGTGTGTATGATGTGTTGCAGCCATTTGATCCTGGAAATTCAAACAGGGCGGTTTCACTTTAATCAGGCATGTGGTAGGGTCGCATGGCCCTGGCCCCAGTGTTGTTGTCAGTCAGAACCCTGGGGATCCAGTTTTGCATGAATTTTCCATGTCTGCTTCTTAAAAGAATGGTCACATTTGTGTTTTTGTCATCCAGAGCATTTCTCTTCAAAGGGGGAAAGCAGAGAGATAGAGCAGTTACATCTGTCCATCTGGGTGGATCATCACCAGGTCTTGAATCCAAGCTCTAGCAATCAACGAGCACCAACCGAACTTCTTCTCCCAAGAGACTAATCCCTCTCTGTTACAGCACCAGCCCTCTTAACACTCTCCTATGTGGTCTTCTCACTGCAGCTGGAGAAACTGGTTTTGTTTGAATATCACTATGACAGCCTGACCTTTCCATGTTGCATTTGAATGGACGGTCACAGAATATATTCAGAGGTACTCGTCCAATACTAATAATAGATGTCTGTCCAAGTGAATTACAAAAAAAGTACCAATTCATTAATCACCCCCACTGATTTTGTGTACATGCTGATGAAACATCAGGCAGCATTCCCTGAAGGTCAATAAATTAGGGCAGTTATCCAAAATTACTTTCTGAGATCTCTCTGAAAGCTAAGGGAAAAGTGAGCAGAGCACAGTCCCATCTATTCTTGCCGAGGATCAAAAGCAGCTCAACAATACCTCAGGGCATCAAAGACAGCTGATAGATCTAACAATAACATCTTCGAGCCCTGATATTCATCTGTAACCTGGACTGCCCGTGCAGTGCAGTCTCTGTGCTGTACTCCATCTGTACCCAGACCGACACGGGTCAAGAAAGGCTGAGACAGTCAGGTACTCAGGGAATTCGCTTCCCTTCACAACTTTCTCATTAACCATGCCCACACTTGAAGAACAGAAACAACGCAGCCAGATTGCCAGCATCCAGGAATAGCTTGTTTGGATACTTTTTCTGTGCTTCCCAGAGATATCCTGCATATCAGAGATACTTGCTGGCTGTCCCAATTTCAGACAGAGGGGCTTCTTTCCCCCAGACCTGCCACCATGTATCTGTGGCGCTGATCAAAAGCCATGGTAGATAATGCGGGTTCAGTTCAGCTGGTGGGCAGGTCACGTCCCCACCACCAGTGCCGCTGCTCATCTTCAAGCCTCTGCTGAGGCCTGAAAGGAGGCAGTGGTGGTGTGGGAAGGTGGCTGTGCTCCTGTCCCTGTTGCTGTCTGCTGGCAAAGCTCTCAGCTTGGGCACCAGACCTCTGAGGGGCTTCCTTCTTTCCGTGCAGAAGTACCTTGTTGCTGGAGTACTTAGAACCTCCTTTGTGACAGAAATCAGGAGGACTCCGGTGTCTTGTAGGAAATACATAGTTCATCACAGCACTATGTCCTGACATTGTTATTTGTTTTAGTTTAGGAAATAGAAGATCAGCTTATGTGTACAACGGAGCTCTTCCTCCTCCTACCCAACCCACTCTGTCCCCATTGGGTCAAGTTACATGGGCTCAGATGTCCCAAGCCAATAGTTATGACTTGGTTCAACATTATTTCATTATAACCATTTAGGTTACAAGAGAACTTTAGTGAAAAATAAAACTATGGTAAAGGAAATCCATTGCTCCATAGAAACGAAAGCTGACCCTGTGCTCGCCTTCGTGCACGGGCTGGATAACAAACCCATTGTAAGATTTAAATGAAAAAAGAAGGAAAGCCAAAGCTTGTTTTGTTCATATAAACATGGGACTTTCGATTTACTTTTCACAGAGCTTTGACTGGGCAACAGAAGAAATGTGAGCTATCTCACAATGTTCCCTTGGCATAACATGGTGCTTTCAGTCTCATTATTATTGCATTATATGTAGCACATCTGTTACTGGTCAGGAGCCAAACTATTTAATTCTATTAGATACATCTATACAGCTAAGTGATAATCTACACCAGGTTTATGGAACAAGCACTTAATTCTTGGCAGGGAGCAGCTCAAGACTTGATACAAGAGCAACAGAATATATGCAGTGTAGTTGTAGATCAGTGTCAGAAACTGGCCAGAAATCATTTCTGCATTCTTCGGCATGCAGGCATTCCAGTGTGGGAAACTATTCATTCAATTTATTGTTCTAACATCTGTAAGTTATTGGACAGGGGGGAGGGGAGAGGCAGAAGAGGAAAACGCTCAGAGGGAAAAACGTTTACCTAACAAAATACTAACTCTTTCAGGGGGTTTCATGTCAGCACTCTGTAAATAATAGGAGCCTTTTAATGCACATGTGGTAGTATTTACTTTGTGGAGAGGTACACAGAATCCTGTCTTGTTCAGAAAGTTTTGTGCCCAAGCACTGTTCAGGTATATAGGTTTTGCCGCATGTTATTTTGTCTTAATCCATCTTTCATCTTTCTAAAAACAAGTACCAAAACCAAAGTCACATCACATCATCTCTGCTTGCAAGCACCTACAGCCCAGGCTGAAGCTCAGGACACTGGGCTGAAAGAAAGAGATGAGCTCCTTGGTGTGAGACAGCTCTGCTCCTATCACAGGGCGTACAGCAGCTCTGGCATGTGCTGGATGGCAGGTTGGACCCTGGTGCTTTTTCCATCCGCTTTCTGCAAGACCTTTCCAGACTTTGGGAGGGAGAAGCTCCAAGCCATGTGTCCTTCCCAGAAAGGCATCTAAGCACAGTTTTATCCTGGTTTTGGAGAAGAGGAGGAAGGGCACTGGGAGGTGATGACTTGCTCAGGGTTGCACAGGAAGTCTGCAGCAGAGCTGGAATGGGGCCAACTCTCTGAACTGTCAACAGTGCCTCTACCTTTATCCACCAGACCATCCTTCCTTCCTCTGCACTGAAAAATTGAAACAATTCCAAAAAAAAAAAAAGGAAAAAAAAGAAAAACTACTCTCCACCTGCAGAGTCTTCTGACCTTCCACTGACAGGCCTTTTATTTTCCTCCCATCCTCCCCCTGCCCATTTTTTGGTTTCTCAGTGGAAGTAATTGGATCTATTTCTGAAGGAAGTGATGTCAAGAGACCTGGGTGTTCCAGGAATAGTTATTTCCATATGATCTGAGCAGGTTCTTACATACTGTCACACATACATTGTTGTAATTTAAACAGAGCTGGTTCTTTGGACTGAAGGCCATTTATAAGAGTCTCCAGCTGGAGAGGAATTAATTTGCTGCCTTTGGGGAGCAGCAGCATCCTTAACACTCTGCTGTCTCCCCCAGAACCAGGTGCCTGAAATTTCCCTGAACCAGCTTATCCTGGGTCTGACCCTATCCAGGTAAGAGCACTGATCGATTTCAGAGGTCCTGCACTGCTGTGGGTGAACATGGCTGAGCTCCACTGGGCATTGCAGTCAGCAGACTGGTAATACCTGAGAAATCATTCCTGGTTGTCACCAATGGTACTTGAGTTCTTGTAAGAAAACCCCAGTCCCTGCACCTAAATTTACAAGCTGAATCCAGGAGGATAAAACGAGGGCTCTGAATGAAGAGTAAAGGCCATGATGCTGTCCTATAATTAGGCTGTGAGCTTTGGGGACAAGTGCCGCTTTTCTTTTTCCCATGGAGTTGTATAGCATCTAATACTGTAAGGTCCTAGCTCATGACAGAGGTCTGACATACAACTATAGTGCCAAAATAATAGCATTAAATACCAGAAATAACATAATGAGGTAATAAATAGTAATAAAACCTTGGAGGGAGGCCAAGTAGAAGGGTCTTCAGAGGTTGTGCTGCCGCCTACTATGCTTGATCCTGTCTTGTATGTGGCCTTCAACCCTAAGTGAAGTGGAGAGTTGTCAAAGAAACAAGGCTCTCGCTTAGTGTGGGTCCCCAGCCCCTAGGGGGAGAATGAGGAGGGAGAAAGGCCTGTGCCTTGCTTAGCCCCTACACCTTCCCTCCTTCCCAGTACAATGTCCTTCTGACCACCTAGAGCAATACCAGGTCTCCTCACTGGTTTGGGGGCTTTCAGAGGTTGTTTTAAAATCATCTCATGATTCAGCATTATACTTGCATTTCTCAAGCACTCCTCAAGAGTGCCCAAAGCCAAGCCAATAACTGGCTTAGGCTTATAAGGTCTCAGACACAGCCCTGACCTGTCTTGTCCCTCCAGTCAAGAGCCTTGAGCAGAGCCATTCAGGAGGAACCAGTCACTGCTGACAAAAGCCATTGGTGACAGATTGGTCAATGCGTGGACTTGTAAAAGTTAATTACCCAACACGTGGGTTTCTGTTCATCAAACGAATAACTCACACCCCCATGTGGCCTGGAGACACCCTTTGCGGGGCTGACTGAAGGAAGGAGTCACCAGCGGCTGAACCTCTGATTTCTAGCTAGGATCTTCAATGTGATCTTTGGTCTCTGAAGAACAGGGACTGCCAGACAGGCGTCTCCTTTATACTGATCAGCCCGCTCCCACCACTGGCTCTCTGAGTCACTGCGGGGAAGGATTTATGAAGACTTCAGATACTTTCTTGAAAATAGGGAAGGAGAAATAAACACTCAAATGGTAAGAAAAGTCACATGTGGTTTTACTGTTTGTTTTCCATTAGCTTTGATAGTTGCTCCAGAAGGCTGTACTTTGTGACAGTGTCCTCCAGAGTTCCTGGTACACATGCAGAACTTACATATTAATATCCAAAAGTTCAGTTGTACAAAGCAGCAGCTCCCGCATGACTCCCTTGTGCACAGGGGAGTCACACAAATAGCAGTAGTAAAACTCGTGTTCAAAACACTGAAGGCATTACCAGCTACCCCTCTAGAATCACTGTTGGTTTTCATGGCACCATCTCTCTCCTTCCAGCTCACAGCCCCTCATCTGTGCAAATAAAGTATCCTGGCATTATGCTGCAAGCTAGGTTTTTGCAGTTAGTAGCTTTTAACTTTCCAAAATAAAGGAGTCAGGACATGATATCAGAACACTACTGAGAAAAGGTAAGTGACAGGCCTTTAATTTCCAGTGCTGCTCATTGGGCATTTTTTCTTGTACTATCCCCATGAAAGAGAAAACAATACACATTGAATACCCCAAGGGGAATAGCTTGTTTTAATTTAAGATTAAGCCTAAAAGATGGATGGAGGATCTAAGCTACAGATATTTTACCTAGCAAAGCACATCATGTTCCTGGAGTTATACGTGGCACCTCGGCTGGGCTTAAGCCTTGGTTTTGGTATCATCACAAATCCACCTTTAGGGAATTTAAGGTGTTTCTGTCATCCCCTGTAATTCTGTCTGTAAATTCATCTGTCAATTGTAATCCACTGGGACCATTCACAGCAGTACAGCCAACCACTATAAGAAAATGTTCATCTGTCCATCTACAAATGCAGGATTCAGTTCTTCTCAATAACATCAGCAAGAGACTGTGGAGGGAGCACCAGGACAGGAAAAGCCAAACAAAATAGCCCCTGGGACTAGTGCAGATCTGCTGACAGCTCACACTGCTCACTGGAGAAACCCCTGGCAGTGATAGCTTAGTGGTCATGCTGTTGGACAAGGTTTTGAGATGTTTGAGTTTGTTTCCTGGTTCTATGTAATATTTCTGTGCCTCATTTCCCCACTTCTGAAAGCAGAGCTGGTAGGGATCACACATCCTTCTTGAATGTTGTGAGGGCAACAGCCCTATAAATCCCACATGGTTATAGACTCAGTCACACTGCAGTGCCTTGTAGAGCCTACAAGTTCCCCACATCATAACCATTAAATCATCTGTAATGCAGCCAGCTCAACTGTAATTCTATAAGGCGTGGATTGAGGACATGTAGCTAACAGAACTGATTAGAAAATGTGGGAATCTTTTCAGGGAAAAATTTAAAATAGCTTTTGTGTTTATTTTTCTGAATTTGCTTGTTGGTTTTTAGTTAAATAAACTTCTCTTTCTTTAAGGAGCTTTAATTTTCTCTTTCTTTCCTCTTTCTGATTTTGCCATTAGAAAAAATGAAGGAAGGGGATGCAAAATGACGGGGAAGAGTAAAACCCTGAATATCTTCAAACCTTGGTAGTTATTTTTTTTTTAGATCATTTGGATATTTTTGTTTCAAAGAAGAATATTTATGTAAAAAGCAGACATTTATATTTCTTGAAAGTATGGCTGAATTGAAGAGGCCAAATATCCTGAAGTCTTGTCTTTTCCATTTGCAGGTGGGGAAACTGAAGTGAAGCACCAAAGTGAAGACCCCAAGGCCACAAAATGGGGGCCAGTGTCAGAAGAGATATTTAGGTCACAGGAACCCCTGGGTCCTCTCCTAGGTCCAGACTATGACTGCTCACAAGGCAGCTACATGAGATCTTTTGCTGTAACAATTGCACAGTGCACAAGGAGAGCCCATAGGGCTTCCCTCTCCCTACATCCCAAAATCGTAGAATCACAGAATGGTTTGGGTTAGAAAGGACCTTAAGATCATCTAGTTCCAACCCCCTGTGTTGCCCAAGACTCCATCCAACCTGGCCTTGAACACTGCCAGGGATGAAGCATTCACCATTTCTTTGGGCAACCTGTTCCAGTGCCTCACCACCCTCACAGAGTAAAGAGCTTCTTCCTTATATCTTACCTGAACTACCCCTCTTTTGGTTTGAACCCATTACCCCTTGTCCTATCGCTACAGTCCCTGATGTAGAGAGAAATCATTTCCCAGATCCCCTTTTGCAGCAGCGTGGTAAGGGAGGACCACAGTGCAGGTCTTGG